>NC_054743.1:43074587-43376254 GCF_018143015.1 Lytechinus variegatus | reverse complement strand
AGAGGGAACAACAAATAATGCTTTTGAGCTTGATCTAAGATTTCGGGATGGCTGGTAATATGATACTAAATCGAGTAAATAGGACGGGGCAATTTTATAAAAAAAAAGCATGTTCAAAATCTTTTTGCGATAATTGCGTGTAAGATGCATGCGAGATACTGTCAATGCGGGTAACTTGCAGTTGTCAAGTAGTGGTGGAAAGCAAAAATGGGTTTCATGTTTAGACGCAAGGTTTTCGTCATGAATGCTTTTGGAGCCGATCTGACTCGACATTTCCATAAAATTTAAATTTTTGTCATTAGTGGGCAATTTCTTAGAACAGGTAGATAGGTGTATATAATTACCATTGTGAAAAAACACTTCTGCCTATTCAATTACAGAATCAATCTAAACCTCGCTGGCAAAAAATCATTATTTTTCAATATTTGTTGGGCTATTTTTCACATCCAACTGCGTAAATCTCCAACATTGGATAAGCTTTAACACTGCAGTAAAAGGGGGGGGGGGGGGGGAGGGGGACGCCCCAAGCCCCCTGTAATTTTTTCTTTTCCCCTGATGAATTGAATCAAATCAGGTGAATCAAACTTTTGGGGTAATCAAACACCCATGGTTTCATGGACCTTTTCGCACAATATTCTAAATATTTCTGATGGATCTTTGTAACATCGTACTCACCCAAACGCTACATATTTGGTGTCCATCCATGGTGCAGGCTGACATGTGATGTAGAACTGAGAACCATTTGTATGTCGCCCTCTATTGGCCATCCCTAGTATACCCCTGGAATCATGCTTCATGGAGAAATTCTCATCTGAGTAAACAAAGAATGAGCGACACAAGTTTTCAATCATGAATCTTCACCTGCAACAAACATCCAAATCTTAACCATACCCTAGCCTGGGTATACAGTTACCTTAGTTAAAAGCAATTATAAGAAAAGAAGTTTACAGTACAGGGGGGCCAGAAGCTGGAACGCACTTACCCAATGACTTAAAAGTAACTAGTTTCAACATATTTAGATTGGACCCAGAGTGATGTAAACATGTCTGTTCTGTTTGTTTGTTTTTCTTTTGTAATATTGATGATATTTTAATTGTATATTTATTTCGTATTATGTATCTTATATACATGTAATGTGATTTCAGTATGTATGCACGGACGTTCAGAAGAACAGCCATTGGCTGAAGTTTGTTTACCGTGTTGAAATAAAATGAAATGAAAATGGGTGGGGTACAGTACTGGCAGTGCTATATACATACTCATAACTGTCCTTAAACACTTGCTTGTAATAGGTCAAACCATTATTGTACTTTATCTTTTTCTTTGAGCTGGCATGTATATTTTACATCCAAACCAGTGCACCCCGAACAAACTTTTCCTAATGTAGGTATTCTAGGGGCTTGTTGCACAAAGGATTGCAATCACAAATGCGTCTTCAAAAAATCAAACACAACTGGATTTCCAACCAATCTGAGGCATGCATTTAGGACTGAAAAGTGATGTTTAAGAAACAGTTGTGTTCAAATGCAACTTTTGTAACTTATCCTAAACTAGAATTAACCAATAACATCCTAAAACATCTTATTGTTGATTCATAAACTTTTATAACAAAATATACTTCTTTTTCTGACTTCTGACATTGTCTGATCAGCAGTGTATCATGAAGCAAAATTACAAGTTTTTAAAGATCTTTTTTTAAGGGGGAGGGTGTGTACATGTACAGTTTGTGAGTAAATCAATACAGTCCAGAGGTCATCATTTTAGAAAATGTCCTGACTTTCTGACATCTTTAGCATCATTTCAATTTTTTTTCATAAGATCATAGAAAGTTAAACATTATTTAAAAGCAACAAACAATCCATCACTTCTGATCCAAATAGATATAAGGATATTGTGACTTTATTGATTGCTTAGTGGTATATAATCACATGTTTAAAAATGCACTCTTGTCGACATGACAAGCGGTCCCGACCATGGAAATTTGAGCTGTAAACAACACCCTATCAAGCTGTCAAGGGGAAAGGTACCCTCCGACACCTGGGTGGAGAGTGGCAAAATCAAAGCGTTATGTGGATTGACTCCTTGGAAAGACTAAGCTAAAGATAAAATCCAGCTGAAAATGGATTGGCTGGCAAATAACCATAATCCATGTAACAAGAGACTGTGCTCTCATCTACTTTTCTAAAACTAGTTTCGCTTGAACCGGTTCAGGATTCCAGTTTGGAAAATCGCTTCACTAGCTTTCCCATCAGGGGAGTTGTCAATCTAACAACTTTCATTGATTTTGATTGGCTGAGAAGCTCAGTTCCTTTGGAAACTGTCAGATAAAACAAGACCTGTCGGATTACACATCTGACAAGTCTTTTCATGAAACGCTTCCCTGATCGCCTGAAAGTGGTTTTTATACCACTTCATGGAAAGCGATATTTTTGCTTTCAGACGATCTCTATTTCGCGCAAAAAAATGGAATTGCAGTATATGTGGGCAATCTACACACAATATGTGTGAAAAGTGCTTCCTGAAAAAAACAATTATGTCCTCACCGATGCTTGAACTAGTTTAATGCCGGAAAGTTGCGAGGTGCTTTTCCAAACCAGTTTGGAAAATTGCTTCCACGACCACTTTGCGCGTTCATATTACACATGAAACTCTCCACTAAAGTAGTTTTAGGACTGTAATGAGAACGGTGTCAATAAGTCCCTTGTTTGAAAAATATCTTAAATACTGCTTACCAATTTCTCATTTACTACAAGAAACACTTGACACATCAGATAGTGGTCATTTTGTGTGACTGAATTTTTTACATAATTATAGAGCACATACCTTCAAAAACTTCTCCATAGATTGATTCACCTTTATCTCCTGCCCCATACAGGATATCTGAAGGGAGAGAAAATGATGACAAAACTAAAATATGAAAGCAATAGTAAGGGAAAAAAATACATTCTATATACTATACTGTAGTACTGAATTGATTAGTCTTCAACTCTTAAATGGACAAAGTGCTTCATAAATAATCATACAGAAAATGAACATAAATATCATACACTCCTTTGGCCTCCTCATGTATTTTCTTGCAACTACTGCTGCTACTCCTACTACACTACTCAACTACTAATACTCCAACTGATACTACTGCTACTGCCACCATTAACACCATTAACACCACCACCACCACCACCACTACTAGTTACAACTACCAGTACTTCTATTATATGCTATCCACTAATCAAACTATCCATTTCTGTATGTTTTCTCCTTCTTGTTGTGTTGCTAAAACCCTTTCCCCTGAAATTACAGTCACTCATCTTGTGCCTTTTCGTACTTTTGTAGTTATTAGTTACACAACTGTCTCATGCCTTTCATCTTCCTACATCACTTTCAGGTTTCTCCTTTGTAAAATCTGTGCCTTCTTTCTTGGAGCAATTCACATCATACAACTGACGGCGACTCTATCTGCCCCCACCACACAGGCAATGAGCATACCCGCTCTTTGATTCCACCCAATCGGCACAATCCTGTTAAACAAGGTATTTGGATAGTGGTATTTCATCAGGGTATCGTCTTTTTCACCCCCCTCCAACCCCACCCCTGCTAAGCCAGTGTTCCTTACCCCCTCCTTGTATCCAACCATTTGGTACAATCCTATGAAACAAGGTATCCGGATAGTGGTATTTCATCAGGGTATCGTTTTTTTTTCATCCCTCCCCCTCCCCTGCTAATCCAGTGTTCCTTACCCCCTCCTTGTATCCAACCATTCGGTACAATCCTATGAAACAAGGTATCCAGATAGTGATATTTCATCAGGGTATAGTTTTTTTCACCCCCCTCCAACCCCACCCCTGCTAAGCCAGTGTTCCTTGCCCCATCTTTGTATCCAACCGTTCGGTACAATCCTATGAAACAAGGTATCCGGATAGTGGTATTTCATCAGGGTATCGTTTTTTCATTCCTCCCCCTCCCCTGCTAATCCAGTGTTCCTTACCCCCTCCTTGTATCCAACCATTTGGTACAATCCTATGAAACAAGGTATCCAGATAGAGGTATTTCATCAGGGTATTGTCTTTTTGACCCCTCCCCTGCTAATCCAGTGTTCTTTACCCCCTCCTTGTATCCAACCATTCGGTACAATCCTATGAAACAAGGTATCCAGATAGTGATATTTCATCAGGGTATAGTTTTTTTCACCCCCCTCCAACCCCACCCCTGCTAAGCCAGTGTTCCTTGCCCCATCTTTGTATCCAACCGTTCGGTACAATCCTATGAAACAAGGTATCCGGATAGTGGTATTTCATCAGGGTATCGTTTTTTTCATCCCTCCCCCTCCCCTGCTAATCCAGTGTTCCTTACCCCCTCCTTGTATCCAACCATTCGGTACAATCCTATGAAACAAGGTATCCAGATAGTGGTATTTCATCAGGGTATAGTTTTTTCACCCCCCTCCAACCCCACCCCTGCTAATCCAGTGTTCCTTACCCCCTCCTTGTATCCAACCATTTGGTACAATCCTATGAAACAAGGTATCCAGATAGTGGTATTTCATCAGGGTATCGTCTGTTTTCTGTCCTTCCTCACCAGTGCACAACGCTCGGAAGTTCTCACATGTCTTTGGGCATCGGTCTGTATAAAGCTAAGCAAGATGGTGGTTACTTTTACTTAGAAGCCTGAATTTTGTAGGCATTGTATATCTGGAGTGTTATTGAATCATTTGAATTGCTAAACTGTTAAAATAAAAAAAACTAAAAGTTAAACTAAAGTTATTGCATTTACAAGGACTTCAGAAGGGTAAGATGAAAATGTCACTGTCACTGTGACCTTGACCTTTGACCTCAAAATCAATAGGCTTTCTGGGATCCATGCTAGTATCATACACACCAAATTATATGAGCCTAGGTTAAGCTAAACAGAAGTTATCGTGTTACAAAGAAAAGTTAACAGACGGACGGACACCGAGTGTGATACCATAATACATCCCACAGGACAGGCGTATAAAGATACTAAGATAGCAACTCTTGCTAAATGTCAACTTTTATTGGAAGAGCCAATCAGGAAGCAGAATTTCCACTGTTGTCATGGTAATTGAAATTCCAGCAACACTTTTTTTCTATCAGAGCAACTTTTTATGAAGTGAGCCCTGGTTTTTTTTTCTTACCTCAAACAGCAGTCTGCCAGCCTTTTCTCCATCCACTGTCACGTCAAAGTACACAAATGTATGCTGAAGTAAGAAAATTGGAAAAAAAGTTTACTCATTGAACTCATCTGTGAAGGTACGTTTCTTGAAAAAAGTGAAATATAGTGTATCAAAATGATATGAATACAAAGTATACCAAATCGAAGTTATTCCACCCCTGTTTACAATGTTATAAAGAGAAAAAAAAGGGGGGGGAAGAAAAGATGAAAATTTAGATCGATTCTCAACTGCACAAAAAACTTTGTTCCACCAATAATGCCAAGTTTGGAATACCTTGAACACTTTCTAAATTTATGTAATGCTCTGTATATTATATACATGTATTTTAGCCAATCGATATTTTTGTACATATCAGCATTTTGCTTCAATATTTTTGCAGAGCAACCCATGATCACTGGCAGAGATTGCGAATTTGTCACATCAATCTATTCTTGTATGGGGGTGGCACAGTACATGTAGTTCATTAACCCCCCCTCCCCTCCCCCTCTCAGAACAACATAGCTTTGCAGTTCAAATCTCCACCAGTGGGCCAATGCAAGCCTTGGACATACGTTTCTCCCCTGTTTCATAGATGCAGGCTATGTTAAATGGAGGCCCCGTATAGAGGAGAATCACTACCTTTGCACGTTAAGAACCCACAGCACTATTCAAATAAGAGTAGGGGGAACCCCGGTGTAGTGGTCAATCTGCATTCCCCCAACCAGTTATTGGGAGGAGAGACCTGCGGGTCACAGTTCTGTGTGCGCGCCCTTCTAGGCGACCCAGATTGACTGGCTCCTCCAATGCGCCTTTGAACGTTTTTGATATATGGCACTATACAAATGCTGTGCATCATTATCACACTGTTTTTGTATCTTACATTTGTGGCAAGTATGTGCTCCCTATACGCTTCCTCCGCCAGAGCCATGTAGAGAGGTAAAGGCTTGCATTCCCTGTACCCAAAGTGCTCCTGTGCCCACTCCTGCAAGGCCTTTGGGCCTCCTGTGATGGACCCAAAAATAAAAAGGGATTACATTGTAGATAAATGGATTTGTTTAGATAATAATAATACTTCGTGCTCGTGTCATATATCAATTTACATGTGCGAGATGTAAAGCTCGCTATATTGGTCAAACCAAGCGTCATTATAAGACACGAGTACAGGAGCACCTGGTGAAGGACAAAAACTCCCATGTCTGGCGACACTTGCAATCGTCACCCCAATGCTTGTTAGAATGCAATACCCACTGTTTCAAAATTCTCGATACTGCTCAAACAGATTTTCAACTAAAAATGAAAGAAGGGATTTTCATCAAATGGAAACAACCTCAACTAAACCAACAGGTGTACAATTACCAAATAATGTTATCCATTTAATTTAACCCACCCCTATCTGATAAATTCATAGACACTGTAAAATGTTTTACTTCATTCCATTTAACAATTGAATTCACACCTTGTAATCCTGTGTAACTACATTCTTAAAATTTTTACTTGACATCCTAACTGTATAAATACCAATGACTCTGTTAATAATTTTACGGCTGAGGATGAGGTGCGACACCTCGAAACATGTTCCGTTTATTAAAATGTTATGTTCTATTCTTTATATTTGTCTTCAATAATAATAATAGGCATTTATGTAGCGCCATCTATCTAGAAATATTCTATTCCGAGGCGCGTTGTTATTATTATTACCCCGGCTTTAGCTCGAGCTGCCTTTCTGCGCTCATGCTTTCAAGGCATCAATCTTGCCGGGTACCCATTCACCTCACCTGGGTTGAGTGCAGCACAATGTGGATAAATTTCTTGCTGAAGGAAATTACGCCATGCAGTAATTGTACATTGTGTGCATTTAACATTTACCAGAGAAGGGAGGGAGATGACCAATATTCCATCACAATGTAAAAACTCTATCCTTTGCTTTCTTGCATGGCCCCTCTGAAATTCTATTACATGTTGGTTATGATTTGACATGAAAAAATGGTTTTCTTCAGGATTTTTTTATCCAGATCGTACCTAATTCTCATGATCTATATATTTTGTTAGATGAGATTACCAGGCTCTGTAACATGATAGAGATACAATTACAAGTGACATCCCCAATGACCAATCATCAGTGTCAACAACATGTTCCCAGTTTCTTAGGCTAACATGATGAGATTGTTTATTAAAAGGGGGAAGGTTGTTTCAGGTGAAAAATCGCCTTTCCGTCATTAAAAGCATCTGGTCATGTACAGGTGCCATTCATGCGCAGCACACCAAAAAAGAATCATGATAAGAAAAAAAAAATTATAAAGAGAAAAATGGTAATGAGAAATTGTATTACTCAGTCAGACTGCAGGTCCCAAGAAAGTGGCTTCTTTCATCCAAGTGATATTCATGACTTGAGATGTTTTGCATATATTTAATGAGCTTGTTGCGGACCAAAACACCTCTTTTCATTCGGTCATTGCTGCTCTAATTGTGCATCGAACTTCATGAATTTGGTACCATTGTAAAGAAGAAGAATCATTCTTTCAGGTCATGTGTTTGGATTTATTCAAAGATTTTGTAATATAGGTTAAAATTTTGATCTAAAATATGCTACAAAATAAATATTTTCACCTGACAAAAGCTGCTATTTTCACACTTTATTTTTGTTTGAGCCCAAATGATTTTTATATCATGATAAAGCTGAATATGTATGCTTTGAAATGATATAGGTTTCAAAATAAGAATTCGTTTAATCGGGTCAAGATCACCCTTTTCATTTACCAAGTACATAAAGCAGCTTGAAAACAAGAATACTGCACTCTGATTGGTCAAAGAGACCACACAATGGCAAATTCCAACGGTTCCAATGCCTGGGTTTGTGGGAAGGTCACACTTCCCATGTGGTAATCTCCTCAAATACCCCGAGCTTGTTGTTCTGTGTACCTTATCCAGCCAATCAGAACTCTGAATTTCATGCAAGTACTGAATTTCATGCAAGTACAAAATTTCAGAAATCTCGTCTTGTACCTTGGTGGGAAAAGTGTGATCTTGACCCGATTAAAAGGTGCCGCATATCAAGAGTGCCATTGTGAGAAAGTACAGAAGTTCAGCTTTATGGTGATATAGATATCATTGAGGCTCAAAATAAAAAGTTTTGCACAATTTGCAAAAGAAAACAGAGGAAGAAAATTAAGTTTTGAGGCACATTTTCAGGCCAGATATTTACTTATTTCACAAAATATTGTATACAAAATAAATGACCAATATGAAAGAGTAACATTTACTCTATCTGATGGTGTAATAATATTTCATTTAATTTGAGGTTAAAACAGGCAAATTCTTAGAGAAAGAAAATCTCACGAATCACGAGATTTTGCAAGGAGGATTCATCCTCGAGATGATTTGGATGAATCTGGCCTTTTTGCTCATTAGCACAGGGACCTGCGGTCTGACTGTACTGTACTTCCTCAAACTGTATTTTTTAATATTTACCCCAAAATGATCTCTGATCATGGCCTACATGTACATAGTTACCTGATATAATTTGGTTAAAAAAGAAAAAAAAAACAACAGTGATCTCTGAATCAGGGCAAACACCTAGGCTAATAGCTGGTTGCTCGTTTTTCATTTTCATTTTTTCTCCCAGATCATCTGTTAAAATCATATTTCAAAGAAAATTAATCAGTTACAGTTTCAAATTTCGGCTAGAGATCCTTACTTTGTCTTGTAATTGTATGGACTCTCACAAATAAGCAATAACAAGTGAAATACCTCTGGCAGTCTTGACTGCATTATGCGATTCGATAAAGCAGCAGTGTTGACTTTGTAAACAACTACATGTAATTCTTCAAAGAAACACCATTCATTTGATCATGAAATACTACAATGTAAGTTTGTTGACCACTAAATCTAAATAATCATTGACCTTGATCATGTGGCCGGAAACTCATGCAAGATGATAAGTGATTCTTAACTACCCTTATGTAAAAGTTTCATAAAAAAGATCAATTTACTTTTATATTTCAATGTTGATACCACAGCATGGCCAAAGGTCATTGATCCTAAATGACCTTTGACCTCATGTGATCAGACGAACAGTCTCATTGCTATGGGGGCGAGACAAAAATTGTTGAGGCATTTGGAATAGCAAACCAAATATTACTGTTATATAAACAACCATTCTGCTTGTTTCTGAGTAGCATTGTTACTCTTTTTTTGCTCACCGAGGAAAGCGCAATCTCCATGGGTGTGAACGTAAGTCATAGCCTTTTCATTGAAAACCCATGTCTCATCTCTCAAGGCTTTTCGTTGTTCTTCCACATACTGCTCCCACTGAAACTCCAGGAGACCTCTGATTTCAGGAGATTGGAACTTAGTAGGAATATTCTGGTACAAATACTGAAAAAAAGAAAGAGTTAAAGAAGACATAATAATAATAGTAATACCAATCATGCTTATACATGCATAGCGCATATCACTGCCAAATGCGTCCCTGTGCGCTTCATTGGATATTATTTCCCTGGCTTTAGCCCCGCAGCCTTTTACAGCGCGGTGGCATTTCAAGGAATAAATTCCTGCCAGGTACCTATTTACCTCACCTAGGTTGACTGCAGCAAAATGTGGACAAATTTCTTGCCGAAGGCAATTACGCCATGGCTGCCCTTATAAAAATCGCCAATGGTATTTGAATGGTGCCGAATGGTAGTTGAATGGTGATCTGAATGGTGAATGGTACGCGAATGGTATTTAAGTGGTGTTTCAATGGTAAGTTCTTAATGGTAATTGGTAGTTTATTTAATGGTAAATGGTATACCATATACCCAATGGTGTCTCAGTGGTATGTGTCTAATGGTATGATTAGTATGATGAATGGTATACCACACACCCAATGGTGTCTCAGTGGTATTCAATGGTGTTTCAGTGGTATGTGCTTGTAATGGTATGATTGGTATGGTGAATAGTATACCATACACCCAATGGTGTCTCAGTGGTATTCAATGGTGTATCAGTGGTATGTGCCTGTAATGGTATGATGAATGGTATACCATACACCCAATGGTGTCTCAGTGGTATACAGTGGTGTCTCAGTGGTATTTAATAGTGTCTCAGTAGTGTGTGCCTCTAATGATTTGATTGGTATAATGAATGGTATACCATACGCCCAATGGTGTCTCAGTGGTATTCAATGGTGTCTCAGTAGTATGTGCCACCATAATGGTACGACTGGTATGATGAATGGTATACCATATACCGAATGGTGTCTCAGTGGTATACAATGGTGTCTCAGTGGTATTCAATGGTGTCTCAGTAGTATGTGCCTGTAATGGTATGATGAATGGTATACCATACACCCAATGGTGTGTCAGTGGTATACAATGGTGTCTCAGTGATATTCAAGTGTTTCAGTAGTATGTGCCACTATAATCGTATGATTGGTATGGTGAATGGTATACCATATACTCAATGGTGTCTCAGTAATATCCATCACCATCCTCTCTTTTCCCCTTTATTTCCTTTTCGCTGTTTGTTTCTTGGTAGTGAAAATTGAACGGCAGAAATGTAGCTCCTCTATCGTACGGTATACTGTTCGTTTTTATTTTAAACTACATTCTTCATATTTTTATTTTCAAAGTTTTATTCTATTTAATTTATAATCATTTTGCTTATTTATGGCCGCTTTTTATGAAGAGAACTATATCTGGAGTGTTCCAAAAAGATATTTGCAATTAATCCGAAGATGCAAATTTACAGGTTATATACATTAATTTTATCTAAAACATATCAATTTGGATTTTTTGATGGAAGAACAATAAATCAGATGCAAGTTTGCAATGAAAAGTATGACTTTCAATTGATTTTGGAGTGTGAAATTGATTTTTGTTCGATTGCAAGTTTCTTGCAATGCCCCATATTTTGCTCAAAATAAATTCACTGTTGGTTGTCTTGGTCCCCCAACCTCTATCAAATTCCCATCCGCAAACCCTGATATGGTCAGTCTGCAACGTCCAAATTTAGCCCCCTCCGAACCCATTTTTACGCTACTATAGCTGCTTCCAATCATGAATTATTCCTCTCTTTTTTTTACAAATGATATTTTCAAAATTTTAATTCTATTTTTAGGCCCTAATTATTCTTTCTCACGGACGGCGTTCATAAAGAGGAGAGCTATTCTATAGGCCGGTCATTACTTGATTGAAATGATTTATCCATATTGTCTTGCTCCCCCACCCCTATCAAAATTCCCTGCTGCCATACAGGGTATAGTACAATGTAACAGAAAAGAAATATATACTGAATGAAATCTCAATTTCAATCAAAACAAAAGCAAATTAAAAGGGAAGAGGAATGAGTAAAAAATATAAAAAAACAAGAAAAGAAAAAGGCAAAGAAGAAAAGAAACAGAAAAGAAAAAAAGACAACGAAAATAAAAAAGAAAGAAGAGAGAGAAAAGGAAAAATATGAAGGGATCGAAAACTTTCTTTCATATAGATTCCAAGATCCAAGGAAAACAGTGGCAAAAATTGATCTCACGCCATCATGGTTTCCATCCCAGAACCAATCGAGAGGAAAAAGACACCCCTGATTTGGTTTAATTCACCCCCCACCCATATCGGGATGTGTATTTATCTTGGCGAATAAGTCCCCTCCCCCAGATTTGGTCATAATTTATCCCCCCCCATATGCGTTGGCTAGCGGGGCCGCTTGGCTGCTTGCCAGGTAGCTCTATTATACATGTTGTTCTCGCACGCACGCGCGCACGTCTAACCGCCAAGTGCAATATTTGAAAAAGAAAACTCAATCTACCGGTACTACCGTTTTGCCGTTGATAAGTCCGTCGATAATTCATCAACAAGTGGAATGCCTCTGGCCGTCTCACCTGCATCACGCGGTTCAATATAGCAGCAGTGCTGACTTTGAATACTACTCTAACTCGCACAAGATGTTCAGTGATACATGGTTGCTCTTATGTCCACTTTTTATGAACTAGACCAATAAACTTACAGAGATATGATGGTTATTCAACGAAAACTCCAACATGGCCAAAGTTCATTGACCTTACATGACCTTTGACCTTCATCATGTGATCTGAAACTCGAACAGGGTGTTCAGTGATACTTCATTACTCTTATGTACAAGTTTCATGAATCAGATCCATAAACTTTCAAAGTTTTGATGGTAATTCAACTGATACACCCACTTCGGCCAAAGTTCATTGACCTTTGACCTTGGTCATGTGACCTAAAACGCACACAGGATGTTCAGTGATATTTGATTACTCATATGTCCAAGTTTAATGAACTAGACTAATAAACTTTCAAAGTTATGATGGTAATTCAACAGATACCCCCAATTTGGCCAAAGTTCATTGACCCGAAATGACCTTTGACCTTAATCATGAGACCTGAAACTTGCACAAAATATTCAGTGATGCTTGATTACTATTATGTCCAAGTTTCATGAATCAGATCCATAAACTTTCAAAGTTATGATGGGAATTCAACAGATATCCCCAATTCGGCCAAAGTTCATTGACCCTAAATGACCTTTGACCTTGGTCATGTGACGTGAAACTCATGCAGGATGTTCAGTGATACTTGATTAACCTTATGTCCAAGTTTCATGAACTAGGTCCATATATTTTCTAAGTTATGATGACATTTCAAAAACTTAACCTCAGGTTAAGATTTCAATGTTGATTCCTCCAACATGGTCTAAGTTCATTGACCCTAAATGACCTTTGACCTTGGTCATGTGACATGAAACTTTGATAGGATGTTCAGTAATACTTGATTAACCTTATGGCCAAGTTTCATGAACTAGGTCCATATACTTTCTAAGTTATGATGTCATTTCAAAAACTTAACCTCAGGTTAAGATTTGATGTTGACGCCGCCGCCGTCGCCGCCGCCGTCGGAAAAGCGGCGCCTATAGTCTCACTCTGCTTCGCAGGTGAGACAAAAACTAAAGGAACACGGGTCAGATTCGGACAGCGACTTCAAAGTCATTTGTAGAAGGCTAAACAGTAAGTTCTATAACAATTTTCTTTGATTTATTTATCAAATTGTCTCAAAATATTCGATGTCGTTGTACTGCCACGACCACTGCACTGCCACCGTCACTGCCCCGTTTGCGCTGGCCGCTGCTCTACGGCCTGGGACGTGGCTTTGACGATAGGGAGTGCTTATGGTTTATTGCTTTGTATTTGCTGAGTTTAGCTCGGCGAGCATTGAATAGTAATTCGCTCATATTACCTGATGTTTATTGTCAATGTTTTACAAAAACCATCTCTGAATACATTGAATTCATGAATGAATGATTTGTTAATGCTAATGTCAAGACTGTCAAAGTTTTAATTGTGATAATGTGAAATAGACCGTTACTGCACAACGTTAATTCACTGAAATTGAAAACTTGCCGACAAATATTGCTTTGAAATTAGGCCTATAATTTGTTGTTGTTGTTGATAGATGTTGGTAAATGAGATAAAATGGAGGTGAAACATGGTAAGGGTCCTAAAGTTTAAAAAATGATAAAAGGCTACACAGGCCTATAACTTAGCTACACCGTACACACCACTCATTGCACATACCGTAAGGGCACTAGTATTCAACCCGTTTGGAGAGTTTCCTCAAATATATAGAAATATAGAATTCACCTGAATTTCAGACCCGTCTTATTTCCAAGAGCAAATGCTGGTTATTCTTTTTCCGTTATTTTTTTCTTCAACCAGTCGACTGTGTGTGCGGGCGATCGAATTATACGGCGACGGTTTTTTGCACTAGTATTCAACCCGTCTGCACTAGTATTCAACCTAGCGATGAAAGATGGTCCTGTCTCTCAATCTGCCCTTGTCCCATCCGACTATGGACTAGACCATTTGAGATGAGACCAAACAGGGAATTAATCAAAGCCAGATACTTACATAGATCTAAATCTAATTTAGCAATATAAACCCTTTTGAGATTTGCTATCTATCCTCACTAGGTTGAATACTAGTGCAATTCAGTGCAAAAGGCCATCGGCGTATAATTCGATCCTACGCGCACACTGTCGACAGATTGATAAAGAAAATACCGACAACAGATTACCCTGGAAATAACAAAGGTATGAAATTAAGATAGTTTCCATATTTCTAAATATTTTTGGAAATATGTCAAAATCTTTGAATTATGCCGGGTTGAATACTAGTGCACCTACGGTACTATTTCAATGGTAAAATGTGCACTTTGTGTGTGGAACTGTGACTGGACGGAGTGACAAACGATTCCTATTCAATTCTTCGAGGAATTATGCAGAGAAAACTGGCGCTAATGCAGTTTTGCACCGGCCGATTACCAGCATACCTCATCACCAAAACTTGTTCCCAAATGTCATGACAGGTCCCTCAGTCACATTTCGATGTTAATATACCCACCGCTTTTCAAAATATTGGGAATGACTGTATTTAGTCTGCGATCTCGACGTCGTTGATCTAATCCGTATACATATCACTTCGCGGATCGCTCGGATTCGCTGTAATATTTATATGGACTGAAGTTAGCAACCAGATCATGCTAACATGTGGCGAACAAACTGCCAGCATGCCGCATGCGAATATTTTGATCACATAACTTCGGTCCATATCAACATGACGGCGAATCCAAGCGATCCGCAATATTTTGAAAAGTGGTGGGCATATTGTGTATTGATCTCAAAATGTGTGTAGACAATTCTGGTGGGGAGTTTTGCTCGAAGTTGCATGCACAACGAACAATTGTCCATAGACTGTGTACAACGGATAGATCGTCTCCGCAAAGCGATTCGAAGACCGCTGATTGGTCAATCGCGCAGATCACGTCATGACCACGTGGTCCCAAAAATAATTCCTTTGGACTGCGTGCGGAAGTATTGATAGCGATATCCGGTCACGTTGTGTACGCGGTAAATGGTCTTGGTTTGTGATCAGATCGCTCCGGTATCGATCGAAAATTATCGAAACTCTGCAATTTCATGCATATTCACGCGACGCTCCGAAACCCGGAAGCCAATTGACTTTGTGCACGTTGCGATAGACTCTACAAAAGGGGGACACTTGTGTAAGAAAGCCACATTTTTATCAAACACATCGACTATTGCTCTCAAGGTGGGGGCACAGGTCAAATGTGCCCACTTGGATCTGCTTCTGCGATTGTCAATACCAGAAAATTGGAATTTATGTCATCGATTACCCTCCTTTTGAAAATTGCTGCTCTAGAAATTTGATTTCAGATGACATCGCTATTACTAGAATAAAGCATGCACAGTTATAATACAGCCTTGTCTGAACTACGCTGAATACTATCACATTTCCTTATTTTTATCCTGAATTCTGGGCTGGTAATCAGAGATCCATGAAAAATATCTTTGACATTAAAGTTCTAAGATCATTCTTTTTCTATTACTATATTAGTATTCTATTTTTGTTTGTATCTGCACATACATGCAGATTTTACAACACTCAAATTGATTTTATTTAATTTTCAAAGTTTGGACGACGGATACACTGGATGATAAGTTAGATGGTCCAGCCTTATCTGGGAATGACACGACGGGTGTTGAACACAGAAAACGTGCCGTGTACATGAAACAATTGGAGTTTATGAAAGGTAGGTGTGTAAGAATTTTGTTCAGTAGAAAAAATTGCAAAGCTTCATGAGATAAAAACAGATTGTATTCCTGCAGTGGCATAGGTGAAAAAAAACCCTTGTCAGGAATGGTAAAAAATCCTGAGAAAGGACAAATGTCATCCCTATTTAGAGGAGCACACGTCTTTTGTGACACCCCCCCAGAAAAAAAAATCAGTATGTTGGCTGAGGGGGGAAGGGTGGACACTTTCCCCAGGTATTCATTTGTTGTGGTATTTGTCATCATTGGGGCAACCTCCCATTAGATAATAGGTTATTGTCTACCCATCTATGGTTAAACATAAATTTATTTATATTTTACAAAATGTTTTGTTGATATTTGTTAATTGGTATCATTCAATTGAATGGTAGATTATACTGCAAATTTCTCGATATATAAAAAATATATGAACTTCTAAAGAAAGCTTACACACACGACAAGCATTCATATTTTGAACCCTTAGCTAATATACTGTCCTTTGCATTGTTTTCATCCAATATTTCTTATTGCAGCTTCAAGGAATTAATCCTGCCGGGTACCCATTCACTTCATATGGGTCTAGTGATGCACAGTGTGGATGAATTTCGGGCTGAAGGAAAACACACCATGGCTAGGACTCAAATTCACGACCCTCTGTTTGAAAGGTGAGAGAAAGAACCACTAGACTACGACGTTATAAACCAGCTGATGTCATATCCCGACTTGTTCTTTTGTATTTTATTACAAGAAGTCGCGCTAATTTACATTTTGTCCTCCGAGAACTATAAAAAATGGAGTGAAAATTTATTTCAAAGACATGTCCACCCTAACAAAAAAGTTGATTTGATTAAAAAGAGAAAAATCAAACATAAAAATCGGATGAAAAATAAGAAAGGTATGACATTTTTAAGTTTCGCTCAATTTCACTTAATAGTTACATGCACATCCAAGTCGGTATGCAAATGAGGGAACTGATGACATCACTCATTCACTTTTCTTTGTTTTTTAAATATGAAATATTATAATTTTCTCCTCATTGTCCAATGAAATAAAGTTTTATTTTTATTTTTATATTGTCAAATCTGTAAAAATTGAAATATTGTACAATTCAAACAATGAAAACCAAAACAAAAAGTGAGGGACATCATCGATTCCCTCATATGCATGTGGGTAAATTGTGTATATAACTATTTTGTGAAAAATAGGCGAAATTTCAAAATGTCATAACTTTCTTATTTTGCATCCGATTTTGATGAAATATTTTGCATGATGCTTGCCTGATTTTCTCTGTTGATTCACAAAAACCTTTTCTGTGGTGGACTTGACCTTTAATGTGAAGATATGCATTGCTGGAAATAATGATATGATACTTGGGACATATCATACACACATGTATGAAAATATGAAATAATTATTTCATTTTATACAATAAGCCTAACAAATACTCCTGACGATCATGTGTACATTGGGTTAATTTTTTACCAAAATGTTGTTAAATTTCAAATTCAATAACTTTGTTATCAGATTTTAATGAAATTTTTAGCATGATCCTTTTCTGATTCATTCTCTCTTTACCAAAATCTCCCCTTTTCTCATGCTTTCTTTCTATGGTCCCCTTCATTCTCCTTATAACTATGTTATATGTAAAATGTAACCGGTCGTCCAACCAATTTAATTGAAGGGCTAGAGGTACTCGAGACTGAAAGCTATGTGATATAATTCAAAGTGTACATCAGACAAACAAAAAAACACTGAAAATTTCATCAAAATTTGTTGAGGAATAACGAAGTTTTGACAAATTAAAGTTGTTATTTTTTGGTAAAACTGTTCTCTGCAAGTCCTCATGAATATACAAAATCACAATTTATATATTTTTTGTATTATATGAATTTAAATTTTGTCCAAGCTCGGTTGTAAAAAATTACGATTGACTACTGATTTACTGTGTAAGACAATAATAATCATATTATTTCTCACACATAGTTGAGTTATTCATTTGATTCAACACAACAAAAATAGAAAAGAAATAAGTGGGTATCTTGTATATATCATTTTCTATATATTTTGCAAAAATGGTCTCTGTTTTTCTTCTGTTTTTTAGTGTTCCAAATTGAATAATTTTCTTTCCCTATTTTCATTATATTTTCTTTCTATTTGTGATATATTATTTATTTCTTAATGTATCATTATTGTATTTATGATAAACTATTGGCGTGTTTCTACAGTAAATCATTAAAAACAGTTTATCTTTTCCGGACTCGAATAACCTTATCATTCTTAAACCAACCTGTTTCTACAGACCTAATAATCTCATTAATTTGCATTTATCGTCGCAAATACGGCGGAAATCGGAAAATTCAACCTATAAGCTCACATTGCATTTTGGTATGTCAAAAATTGCATCTCGTTAGGAAAATTTTCAAAATTCATGGTAGATCTCACTCATTGTAGCAGGTACACATTTTTCGCGATCAGCTGGCGAGATAAAAAATGGCCAGAATATATGTATACTGTGAAATCGCACTTCTTGGTTCAAGCACTTAAGCCAGACACGTATGCTATTTTGCCCCGTGTTTTTACAGAAAAGTAAAACGGATTAACATGGCAATAAGCACCTCTCAGAGAGATGGTTATGAGAAACCGTATTTTGCATGATGCAATTTATCAATAAACCGCATCACGTCTGTTTCTACAGGAAAGTTATCCGGGATTCTGGATACTTACTGTAGGCGGGTAATACCTTTTAACAATTCTATGTAGAAACATGCCATTGATATATCTTTTTAGGTGAAAAGAAAAAAAAGAGACCAATTTGGGAGTACTATTTTCCCCCCTTTTGGGGATATTTCATTTCTTCTAGGTGTGGCACCCTTTATTCATTTGGCCATGTGAAGGCCATCACACATTTTGAGTTTAATCTTCAAAATTTGGTGTTCATTAGTTTGTTGTCCAAACTCTGTCTTACATGTAAATGTTTATAGGAAGATTAACATAATATTTATGTGGAGTGCAATCATTGACCTCTTGTGGAGTCGCACAGTCACATGTATTCATAATATGGTGCTTTTATGCCATACCTGTCAATACTCTTTTGTACTTGAACTTATAAGTAAAAAAATGTTTATTAATGTCGTTGAAATCAATTACACACAACAGATTTAACATCGAGTTTATTGTATTACAAGTATCAGGTTTGTATGCAGAACAGTGGTTTTGCCAAGTACTCAATCCATGTAAAAAGCAATATGAGAGAACAGGTTTATTCTTGGAAATGTTAGTCTTCATTTGTTGTGTTTTTCAATCAAACTCTGTCTTGAGGCATGTTTATTTTTAGATAAGATTGACAGAGTATAGATATCAACGAGTAGCTAAGTCATATATATTAATAACTTATGTGCTTTAATTATAAAGTCTATACTTGTGAATACTCTGTGCCATTTATGCTGTACTTAAACTTCTTATAGTAAAAACATTTTATTGACGTTCTTGAAATAAGTAACTGTTTTCATTTTTTTCTTGTGTATACTTATTCCATTATAAAGCCTACCACTAACCCCAGAGATATGCTGTTCACCATTGGTCTACCATTCACTGTACTTTATTGGCCTACTATACATTGCACATCGTTGTTCTACTGTCTACCATTCAGTGTAAACCATTGGTCTACCATTGAATTTACACTTGTGGTCTATAGTGTATGACCAATGGTGTTATTTGAATGGTTGACTAATAGTATAGTGTGTATGACAGTGTTGTATGGTAAATGGTAGGTCAATGGTGTGTGGTGTATGGTAAGCCAATGGTGTATGGTAAGCCTATGGTGTACGGTGAATAGTAGTTCAATAGTGTACATGTATGGTAGGCCAATGGTGTACTGTAAATGGTAGGTCAATGGTATACGGTGTATGGTAGAATGGTGTAAAGTGAATGGTCAATCAATGGTGAACGGTGTGTGGTGTACGACGAATGGTAGTTGAATGGTGTATGGTGAGTGGTGAATGGTACACGAATGGTGTACGGTGAATGGTACGTGAATGGTGTACAGTGAATGGTACGCGAATGGTGTACGACGAATGGTAGTGGAATGGTGTATGGTGTACAGTGAATGGTACGCGAATGGTGTACAGTGAATGGTGTATGATGAATGGTACGCGGATGGTGAATGGTACACGAATGGTGAATGCTACACGAATGGTGTATGTTGAATGGTAGGCGAATGGTGTATGGTGAATGGTGTAAGGTAATTGGTAGGCCAATGGTGTCCAGTGAATGGTGGCTGAATGGTAAATGGTAGGCCAGTGAATGGTGGCTGAATGGTGAATGGTGTTTGATCAATGGTATATGAATGGTAAATGGTGCTCATGAATATGGTAATAGTAACGTCCGAATTATTTAAATTAGTTTGAATGGTATACCATTGAGGCTTGAATGGTATACCATTGGTGTATGGTGGGTGCTGTGCGAATGGTATTCAAATGGTATATCAATGGTGTATGATAAATGGTAGTCAATGGTATACCATTCAATTTTTTTTATAAGGGTGGGATTTGAACCCACGGCCCTCTGTCCCAAAGTCCGAAGACTAATCCACTTGGCCACAACGCCCAGTTTCTTGAAATTTTATTTTCCACAAGGCATGGGCCATGGCAATAGAGGGCATAAACAAAAATATGGAAAAAAATTTTTTGAAGTTTTTGAGCACACTGGTGAAAATGATTCTCAGGTAACTTTAACAGAGAATTAAATTATCAGTAACAGATCTAACGTTAAAGGGGAATGAAGATAGCTTGTGTGAAAACAGAAAAATCAAAAGAAACAGATCGACGAAAGTTTGAGAAAAATCGGACAAATAATGAGAAAGTTATAAGCATTTGAATATTGCACTCACTAATGCTATGGAGATCCTCACATTGGCAATGCGACAAAGATGTGTGATGTCACTTTTGAACATCTTTTCCCATTACTTTAGTATATATTTCACTTAAAACTGTACGGCCTCTATTAGTAGATATGTGTTCTTTCTATATAGGAGGGCACGTCTTGGATAAAGAGTTTGTATCACCATTAAAGAAAAAGCAAAAAGATACATATTTTTGAGGTATTTTATAGCCCATCAAAGGGAAAGTTGTTCACATGCGACATCACACATCCTTGATGCATTGCCAATGGGAAGGTTCTCCATAGCATTAGTGATTGCAGTATTCAAATAAATTTCTCATTATTTGTCCACTTTGTCTAAAACTTTCTTTGTTCTTATTCTTTGATTTTTCTGTTTCGACACATGCCTGCTTGTTCCAAAGGTTTCATTCCCCTTTAACGTTAGATCGGTTACTAATGATTTCATGACAATGTCAACATGCCATGGTGACAGAATGAAAAATAAAAATAGCATACATTTCAAACAAATGGTTCATTTTATACAAAATATTCAATTTTTGTATGCATGTTCATCAAATGACGTTTAAAAGCAATAATTCTCTCGTTTGCTTCGATTTTTTCCAAACCAAGCATAAAATGAGCAAATGTGGGTTTGATATTCCTGTATTTACATGAATAAATGAAATATTTTGCAAACAACACAATAATATTGGCAAGATAAAAGTTAATGAGGGTTGTAACTCCAAAACAAATTTCAATGTCACTGAATTGTGTACTTCTAATAATATGCTTGGCCTTCAACCATTCGTGAACTTTGTTCCAAAATGAAATTACCTATTCACATCTAAGAAATAGTTGAGCAATTGTTTGAACGTGGTTTTCACAGAAATTACATAAATGAGAATCTTTTACTCTAACTTTGAATAAATCTTGTGCTGAAATTCTTCTGTAAATAAATGTAAATTGGAAGTTTCAAAGTTTATAATCAACTGATGACTTAAAAGAGGGAAACAAGAGTTCCACACATGAGAATCTGACAAATTATCACTCAAATCATCTTGCCATTTTATTTCTTGGTTCGTCATCAAAAGGGACATGTTCCTTTCTAACTGTTAAATAAGTATTATCACACAATTTTGTGACCTTTTTACTTTTCGTAAAATGATCTAGGGCTAGGCTAACCCAGGGAACTCCCGCCCGCTATGCGGGTGGGAGCCCTGGATCTTACGTGCAATTTGGCATACTCACCTGACAAGCGTGAAGTATGGTCAAAATAATTCTCCGAATAAATAGTTAAAACAGAAATCAAGCACTTACCACTATTATATGGATGATGGTCTAACGAGTGGCAGTTTTTCTGACATCTGGGCACAGACTGAAACCTCAAAAAACGAAAAGTTCTCTCCTTCTACCCCCGTCTCGATCGGCCATTTTGTTACAATTCATAACAAATATGGTCGATCGAGATGGGGGTAGGAGAGAACTTTTCGTCTTTTGAGGTTTCAGTCTGTGCCCAGATGTCAGAAAAACTGCCAAGTACTCGTTAGACCATCATCCATATAATCGTGGTAAGTGCTTGATTTCTGTTTTAACTATTTATTCGGAGAATTATTTTGACCATACTTCACGGTTGTCAGGTATGCCAAATTGCACGTAAGATCCTGGGCTCCCGCCTGCGTGGCGGGCGGGAGTTCCCTGGGTTAGGGCTAGGCATAGGCCATGTAGGCCCTAATCTTTTATCTACAAATGTGATCATCATAGTGATTGATGTCAAGGACATTTTTTATTAAATTTTCCATTCTAATGGTATAGCAGGTAAAAGAGAATTAAAACAATTCATTTCCAAATTTCAAATATGCATGCCTGCTAATTAATTAGATCTAAATTATTAGGCTAGGCCTAATCAAATCTTTGTCAAAATGATTGAAAATTCATATTTTTGGTCACAAAAGGTTGAAAAGTGATATTTTCATTAGATTTTTACTGCATTGGAAGGGCAGTTACAGTGGAAGTGCATGATGGCAGTGAACAAGTGTCTCGCAACGTGCAATTGCCATGACCCATCATTGTCCCATGTGACTGTGTCACTGGCAAATAGAGGCAATCCTGTATTTTAGGGGTCTAAATTATTTTAGGTTGCTAACTTCAGTTCAGGCAACAGCTCCAAGACCGTTGATAACGGTAGTTCAGTAGTGTTTACGTACATGCCGGGTATGGCGCGCCGTTTATTATTTCTTCATTGCATATCCCCCCGCCCGGCCATGACTAGTCCCGGGTCACGTGACACCCCGACGGCTTTAGGTATACCGTTATTCTATACCACCCCCCCCGGCCCCTATATATCGCATGATACCCCATTGGTAAATACAACTTTACATCTATGGCAGTGTATCCTATTGCCGGACACCTTTATTTCAGTGCTTTAAAAATGACAACTAGAGGAAATACAATGAATAAAAATTATACCTTGCTATTCCAAATATTCTGAAATTTATGAATATGATGAAATTATTTTATATTTTCCAACCGTTTTCTTTGCACCGCAGTTGCCGCATACCCCTCCGCGAAAAACAATTATTTTCGTGCGTGACAAATTACATCATAATTCCGAACGCGCGATGGACGGGTAAAAATATTCTTAATTATAATAATTTAAGAAAGAGTTGGTGTGATTTTTTCATGATATATCATCTCATGAGTAAATTCTAAGTTTTTGTTTGCTTTCTTATATCGATTTTGAGCAGATCTTTGTAATATATAAATTGGTGTTTGCTAACTAATTTCATTTTTAAATTTTTTTTTTTATTGCATGTTCGATATGGCACTTTCCAGTATTGATGCTCGTTCATATCGTGACCCTCATTCAAGTTCTATTGATGCGCAGACGATCGTTGACGGCTGTCACGGCTCTCTATCTACCTCGGTCCTCGCTCACGGACGGCCGGGGTACATACCTTGAAAACTAGCCGTCGATGATCTGATCGATGGAGCAGACGAGATTGAAATTCGGTGAATCAGGCCCGAAATTAGGTCCGTATTGCCATCAAAAAATAGATCAATTGGGATCAATTGTTAATGCAAAACTATGTTATATGATATTTTAAGCATTTTCAGTCATTTTACTTAGGGAAAAATAAGGTAAAAGTTGGATTTTTTTCGCCTTGTTTTTGCAAACTTGTTCTTTGAATTGATCTGTGAAATTGAACTGCGGAAGTCTTACGGTACGAAATTGATTTTGTAGTAATATGCGTGTCCGGAAATATGATAGTGTCCGGTAATACAATACGTGACTAAACATAGGCGACTAGCGACTGGCGTGTAGCTGTATACTAGTCCTATAATAATGGCATTAACGGCCCGCCATACCCGGCACGTATGTACGCACTACTGAACTACCGTTAACAACGGTCTTGGAGCTGTTGCCTGAAGTTAGCAACCTAAAATAATTTAGACCCCTAAAATACAGGATTGCCCAACACTCCTAGTACCAATGAGGTCCAAACATTAACATGTATGGACCTCATAGGCGACATTACCCAAAATTATGGGTTAGACAATTCAGTTCTGATTTCAAACCCAAGACTTTGGTAAATGTACGCCTTAATACATATTGGAGTTATGCGATATGACTTTCATTTGGTGGGAAGACTTTCAATACTTGAAAAAATGAGTTGAAATTAAAATGAATTACTATTAAACTTACATTTCAGGCCCTTTTTGTTGATTTTCGGTTAGCGTTCCACACAGCTGCGACGAGTGATCAACTCCGAAGTGATACGCAAACTGGTCAGCTGATCGGTCAGGTGATCGGTAGATTATCTTTTTGTCAGACGTTCATAATTTATGTAAAGCGTATCAATCTTCATTATCTTGATTTCAAAGTATCAGTATTGTAGATAAATGTCATTATTGATTGGAATCAGTGGCGGATCGGGGGGGGGGGGGGGGGGGGTGGGGGTGGAGGAGAGCATTTCTGCCCGATCCCCCTATTGAGATTTGTAGTAAATATTTTGGAATTAAATACGTTGTTCATACTAGTTATGCGACCACTCCCTTATGATGATCACAGCATTATTTGTAATGGGGATATTTCGTTCATATTCTTGTCTCTTTCTCTTTTTAGCCTTTTTTTGCTTGTTAAAACCTTTTTTCCTTTTTTTTTTTGAAGGGGGGGGGCTCGCCAAATTTTGCGTGGGTCAAAATTACCTTCATTTTTTTAGTGACAATCTTTTTTTCAATTGTCCAGTTCTACGCGAGACAAAATTACCTTCGATCATTATTATAGTTAAAAACTTTTTTTTATTTTTTATTTATTTTTTTTTGGGGGGGGGTTGCCAAATATCACGCGAACGTTTTTCAGCTTTTACTGTTTTATTCGACTTATAATCAAATGTTAAATGGGGCTTACCACAGTTATTTTTAAAGTCAATTCATAAAAATATTCCTCCTCTGGATTTGAGCTTTCTTTCATGAAATATCAATTTTTTTCATGATTACCAAAAATACTTAAAATTTTTTATCGGTGTATGCCTGTAAAGCTTTAGCTCATGCGTTGCGCCTGCCATATTTTAATGCTGATCAACTTTATGCTTTTAATGAATTCCTAAAAACAATAAATTCTCAGATCATCAATTTTGTCGCAATCGAATAATTCGATTGCGTCTCTCTATCAGTTTTGAATATTCATAAAAAATATCAGCTCGTGCTTTTTGCTCATAATATTTTGATTAGTAAATTCTTCTCTTATATAATCGAGTCGGATAGATAGATAACTAGAGAGAGAGAGTTGGGGGGGGGGGGGTTCCCTCAGCTACTTGTCCTCGCTTATTAGTTATTATTTGTTATTATGCTCATGTTGTGAGAGCTTTGTGTTTTCATATTTTTTCTTTTTCAACCTTTTTATTGTCTCGGAGCTTCCCTCTATTTCTTTACACTATATGATGTAGTCCTTTTTACCTCATTGTTTCAATCATTGGCGGCGGAAGCCCCAAATTTTAGGAGGGGACAACCCAAAAAATTTTGACAAGCAAAAAAAGAAAAAAGGCTCTCAACCCAAACATTTTAGGGGGGGGGACGTAGGAAAATAAATTGACAAGCAAAAAAAAAAAAAAAAAGTCAACAACAAATTTAGGGGGGAACGTCCCCGCTATGGTTTCAATTCTTTTTTTGTTCTCATTTCAATGAAAACATCATTATTAAACTGACGTAGAAGACTTTATTACGAAATTTTGACATTGTTTTGTTTCATTTGTTTGACTTTCTTTTTTTCTTCTCCTCATCTTCTTTTTCATCTTACTTTTTCCCTTTCCTTATTTTCTCTTTTATTTCATTTTATGAGGTATCTGCCAATTTATACAACACCAAGCATATAGAGGCGGATAATCAGTGAGGGAGCATGACCGTGTGCCGCTCTAAAAAAAAGGAGGAATATTGGAAGAAAAAAAAAAAAGAAGGGATGGGGAAAAAATAAAGAAAAAAAAAGATGATGATGGCAATGATGATGATGAAAATTATCTTGGTGATGATGATGGTTGTGGTGACGGTTGTGGTGATGATGGTGATGCTAATGATAGTGGTGATGATGATGATGACGAGATGTAATTTTGTTATTTTGTCTTTGAAAAAATTAAGTAGTGCAAAGTTGAATTCATTTAAAGTTTATTATGAAAATAGCAGAAAAAAATTGGTATGCGTTCAAGGAAAATCCATCCCCCACCAATTTTTTTCTAAAGGTAAGATTTTTTTTGTGTGACGGCGTAGGCCTTTGCAAGCAGCTATTATTATGGTAAAAAAGTAAATGAAATGTCAAGAAATACATGATAATGATTTTTATGGTACATTTAGTATATCAATTCATACTTGTTATCAAAAAGAAAAAAAGTGGGTCGTTACGGACCATTAAAAATGGGAAATTTGGGCATTTTATATTTAGGATAGAGCAACTGCTCGTTATAGACGTCACAATAAATCAAGCATTCTAAATTCTATCAACTCCATTTTTTGTCAAATAACACCTTCATCGATATTTTGAAATGATTTTTCTCATATTTTCATCATCTTTTTATCAGGGTGAAATTCCCCTTTAATTTACAAAACAGATTCGCAAACAATATCAAGAGTAGTGGGAGGCAAGGGTGGAAATCTAAGGTAGGGGACCAGGGGCTGGAAAACAGGCAAAAAAAACAAAAACAAACTAACAAAAAAAACAAAAAGGAAGGTTTATCACCCCCAAAAGAAGGTCGTCTTGTCCAAAATACATGTTTTACTTCGATTTAAATGATGTAGGCCTATTTCTTTCATCATATATAAAAGAACAAAAATAGTAGGGGGACATTTGATAATGTGCCCCTACTATTTTGGGTTAGGGGGAAGTGTCCCCCTGGGATTTGCGCCCATGTGGGTGGGGGGTGTTGCACCTCCTTTCGGAATCATTATGGAACAGTGTGAATAGTCGCTGTGATTTCGATCTCATACCTATAAAAAAAAATAGAACAGAAGAACGCCTTGACCACAGGCCAAAATGCCTAACAATTTTTCCGCGGCATTAGCGACTCTCGTAAGGGGAGCTCCATTTATAAATAAAGTTGCATGTGTAGCTGTCTATGGCGACAGAATTTATCGCAGAATTGAAGCCAGAAGCGTGGGAATTTTCAAGAAAATTCAAGAAAAGAACTGGTGAGTACCAATTTAACAGTATGGCAGTGAGTCCAAACTTCGCGCGTGTCCAAACTTTGCGGACGGTCATTATCTCCAAAACTAGCCAATATCCTTAAAATCTGACATCATCAATGTAAAAAGCGACCTAAAATTACCCTTCGCTGAAAGCTTCTTTAGGATTAGTCCAGTAGTCATGAAAATATTGGCAAAAGATCGGCAAATTTGTCACCCGTAGCGCCCGTTTTGAAGAAAGCAACAAGCATCACGATATCACCATTTTACAAGCAGAAATCATAAAAAATGTGAGTTAAAATGTGGTACTAACCGATTCCATAGCATTTTGCCATCAATCTGATATAAATATTTCACTTTTTGAGCTTGAGTCTTTGTTTAAATCTCCGCAAAAGCTTTGGTGCGCGAAGTTAGGTCACACTTCTTCTGAACGGTTTTCCAGCACAGCCCGCATTCGCCGATCGGAATAGAATTTTGAGATCGCGATACCGGCGAAACCCCGTGACCTACTTTACATTTTCATCCATGATTTTATAGTTTACAATCTTGCCATCAATGTGGTAACTATTTCTTGAATTGGTTTTGTATAAATTATGAATAATTTGTGGACAAAATTAAGCCTGATGAACATTTTTGAAAAGTGAGCGAAGTTTGGACACCCCATCATACTATTGTAGGCCTAATTAGTAACATGTACCGGTATTGAATTATAAGAATATTCAATTTTTCGTGAAACAAAGCTTAGATCTAAGCTAGGGCGGCCCAAATGCGCGTGAGTGGAGTCCCAGTTTCTTAACACGGGTAAGTATTGCGGTGTCGCTTAGAGTGTTGCCCAATAGACCTAAACGGCTAAAGTCTACCTAAAGTCTACCAACACATTCCTCAGTATATGGGACAAGGTAGTGCAAGTAATTTACGATCGAACATTCAAAACCTGTGAAAATGGTCGCTTTATCGAAAGGAATTATGGAAATATATCAATGAACTAAATCAAAAGAAAATACCTCTGCGCAGAATTTGGCAACGTGAAATGTTTCATTTGGTAAGAGTCCAATAACAGTCAATTTTATCCCTGCCATTTTGGGAGAATGAATAGGACGAGCGTCCGTTGTCAACGTAACGCGCATGCGTAAATTTCCGTGAATTAATTGGTCGCTATCAACGACGTAGAGGGCAGCAACACAAGGCAGTGAAAGCAGTCGACGGCAGTGTTGACAATAGATAGAAATATAATATTTATATCTCTATGGCTGACAATGACAATGACGATTGCAATGACATTTATTCCATTTATTCCCATGTCACCCATAGAGTGGGTATTGGAGAGGCAATCATAAAAAATATAAAAAAAAACCATTAATAGCATTTCATGAAGTAATTAACAAATCATTTAGAGTACATTTAAAAAATAAATTTAAAAGACTACGAATTTTAGCATTAAAAACATTTTTATAATTACGGTTAAAATAGTACCCTGACGCTTCAAAAATAATAATCCAAATTTACATATGATTGATTTTTTTAAAAAAGAAGAAAAATCATAGTAACTGCATCATCATATCGGTGGCTATCAAACCACAGCCTTTAAAAAAGCTCAAAATATTATATTTCGAGCGTAGCAAAGTTGAGAAGATTTGATAATTAGGCCCGAGTTGAGATAATCGAATAATATGCCATGTTAAGCTTAACCCCCAGCTTTTTAACACTATAATTAGCATAAACAATTTCTAATAGAAGGCAAGTAATGGCATCAGCATTTCATTGGCTGTTATACCACTATTCAATTCAGCTCAAAAATATTGAATTTCGAGCATAACATACTTAGAAACGAATTTATTTTCTTACAAAATTTCACAAGATTGGAACGGATTTCTGTTTTTTCACTATTAAATAGCTGATTCATTTTGAGTGTATTCGGTCTTTGAGTGTAATATATTTTAAGATTAAACTTCTTTCTTTGGCAAAAAAAAGATAAATGAATAATTGAAATTCATTCCTAATTGAATGAACGTTGCATATGTATATACAAAGCCTAATGTTTCTTTGACGGTTTTTAAATCTTTCTGCGGCAATATATTTTTATAGGAAGTCCATGATTTCCACAACGAAATCTATAAAAAGTGATTCTGTCTTTTTTATTTCATATTGATGAGGTAACTTTCTAGATGAACTTCTCTGAATAGTGCACACTGAGAGTTTTCGTATATCAACGCAAACCAACATGTGAATCCTTTATTCGTAGATCTACAACTTGTTTTACCGAATATTTCATCAAGATATAAAAAATGTCAAATAGATTCGTCATGCCCAATCTATTAAGAGTTTGTTTTATCTTCGTTAACCAACAGTGATATATACCTTGATCAGAAAGTATATACAATCTCGTAAATCAAACCAGACAAATTTGTTATACTATTGTAAACTAATCCATACCAGAAGTTTATCATTCTATTCTCAATATTTTTCTTTAATTTGAATCTAAGTTCGCCTAAAACCATCCAGTTTGCCGTTGATTTATTAACTTTAAGAAGCTGCTTGCAAAATTTTATGTGGAACACTTCTGATCTCTAATCACATCAAAACCCCATATTTCTGACCCGTAGAAGAGTATCGGTAAAACAAGTTGATCAAATAATTCAATTGGATATCCACTGGTAAATCAAGATGATAAATCTTATTCAAAATGCTATACATTGCTCTTCTTGCTTGATTCAGTTGTTTAGCTTGAGCTTTCCGAGATGAATTATTATAATTTAAGCCGGAATTGAAGGTCATTCCAAGATATCATCATCTACTACTTCAAATAAGAGAACCCGTTTTTCTCACTTTGCCACGGCAGAATATAACTATTTTCTTCTTGTCTATATTCACATTTGAATACCATCGTTTACAACAACCTGCATTGAGCGCACATTAAAGTTCTTGTTCAGATTTGACAAGGACAATGGTATCATCTGTGCATAAAGTATTGTAAATAACTTCATGTACACATCAATTCCATGATCTAGTAATAATGATTGAAGCTTCTCAGGTAAAACATCAAGACCATCATATCGTTCACTGATAAATTCTTTAAAGTCGTTTATGAACATAGCAAACAGTAAAGGTGAAAAATTTTCTCCTTGACTCCTATATTACAATTAAATAGGCTTGATTTTTTCACCATCTTTTATACAACACGATTGAGCTTGTGTGTACATAATACTAACCACTTTGAAAAGTTTCCATTTATATCACTTAAAGGTAATTTGTTCCAAAGTGATGTCCTATCAACAATATCAATGCCTTTTTACGATGATCGATGAAGGCACAATATACCCTTTTATTTTATTCATTTTATTTTTATTTTATTGATATGTTCATATTCCACAATCATCAAAGTACATTTCGTAATCATGTTTACAATGAAAAAAATGCATAACATATGCAGGATTGAAACGTAGCAATGAAATGAAAAAAAAGTGGAGGGGCCTACTAAAAAGCAGAGCTTGTAAAATGTAGACCCCCTATCAAAACACAAATAGAGTAAAATAATCAGCAAAATTCTATAAAATTATATAGATATAAACACTGTAACAGAAAATGTATTTACACTATATACAAAATTAAATATTGACTTCAAAAAATAAATCAATACTACCGTGGATAAGTATGAAGTTCACAAATATTTGATTGAATCAATAAGAATTCAGTAGAAATTTTTTGATGAGTAATTTAAATCGTATAAGATTAGCTGTCTCTTTCATTTCTCTGTCCAGAGAATTCCAGAGTTTTGGTCCTGTGAAAGATACAGTTTTGCTAGAAAATATTGTTTTACTTTTAGGTAAGTGATAGTCATTTGATTGTCTCGTATTATATGAATGTAAACTATTGTTTCTCATAATTTTTTTTGTAGGACATTAGGTACACTATTTCTATCTAGCTGATACATGAATTGGAATAGTTGCAAGCGGTACAGGTCATTGATTTTAAGGATACGTTTCTGACGAAACAATTCATCCGCATGAGCTCTAAAGGACATATTGCATATTATTCTCAGTACTCTTTTCTGAAGTAGCAAGACTTTATTTAGTCTCGTTTGAGAGGCATTACCCCATGCCAGAATTCCATAATTAAGATATGGTAGAATTAATGCACAATACAACATGGATAGCGCCTGTGCTGGAAGAACGTATTTAAGCTTATTGATGACTCCAATGTTTCTTGACACAGTTTTGCAAGTATTGTTGATATGAGCATTCCACGTAAGTTTGTTATCAATGGTAAGACCTAAAAATTTTGTTGTTTGCACTTCTTTGATTTCAGTACTATCTAAAAGTATTTGATGCGGTAGATGTTTCAATGAATGACTAAAAAGCATATAATTAGTTTTTTTCCAGATTCAGTGACAGTTTGTTGGCTTTAATCCAGTTTGTTACTTTTTTAAATTCTGTATTCATAGTGCTCAAAGTACATGTGGATCATGATGTGTATAGAAAATATTGGAATCATCAGCAAAGAGAATAAATGAGAGAACATGAGATGAATTTTTCATATCATTAACATAAAGTATAAATAACAAAGGGCCAAGAATACTACCTTGTGGAATTCCACAGGAAACTGGCCTTGTTGGAGATTCTGATTCATTTACTGTAACAAACTGAATTCTATCAGTAAGATAACTCCTAAACCATCGTAAAGCTGTCCCTCTGATACCGTAATTTGATAGCTTACACAACAGTATTTCATGATCTACTGTGTCAAACGCTTTTGAGAAGTCAAGGAATAATCCTACAGTATGATCAGAATTATCAAAAGAAGTAGATATTTTATTTATTAATGTCAATATAGCATGAGTTGTATTATGTTTTTCTCTAAAACCGAATTGATTATCACATATGATACTATATTTCTTAAGGAAAGCAACTGTCCTTTTATAAATGATCCTTTCAAGAATTTTTGAGAACGAAGTTAACAAAGATATTGGGCGATAATTACTAGTAATTAATTGGTCTCCCTTCTTGAAAATGGGTATAACTTTAGCTATTTTCATCTTCTTTGGGACCTGGCCAAGCTGCAATGATAAATTAAATATATGAAGCAGGGGATCAGCGAGAGAATGTATAATGTTTTTCACTACTCTATTTGTAATGCCATCATATCCGGGTGTCTTTCCTGCTTTCAAATTAAATACAATCTCAAGTAATTCTTCTCTATGAACTGGAGTAAGAAATATTGAATTATCATTTTGTTTGTCCAAAAAGTCCTTAAACGAATTTTCTACAGGGATAATATTTCCAGCTAACTTTGGTCCAATTTGAGAGAAATATGAATTAAATTCATTTGCTATAGAATGAGTATCTTCAACCATATTTCCATCTACACATAATTTATTAACAGCACTAGATTTGTTAATTTTGTTTAGAGCCCCATTTATTGTTTTCCATGTATTTTTAAGGTCATTTTTATATGATTGTAATTTTTCTGAATAAAACCTCTTTTTTGCTATTCGGAGAGTAGTTGTTAAGGTATTTTTATAAGACGTGTATCTATTCCGTGAAACATCATTTGGATTTGATATATAAGAAACATACAGATTATTTTTCCGATTGATAGACCTTAATATCAATTTTGAAACCCATGGTAGCTTTGGATCACGTTTATAGTCGTAATTTCGATATTTCTTTAAAGGAACACAAGAATCTAAGCAATCATTGAAACATTTCAAAAATATGTCAAATGAGTCATCGACATTCTCTTTCGAGTTATAAACGTCAGACCAATCAACAGAGCTTAAATTTTCTTGGAGGCGTTCAATATTTTTGTCACTGAAGTTGCGACAGATCCTATATTTCTTTTCCATTTTTGCGAGTGATTGCATTGTTTGGATATGGGTAAAAATAAGGAAATGATCGGAAATGTCTGTCATTACAATGCCAGCTTTCGGAAGAGGATGAGAGTTACAGAATATATTATCTATAAGCGTAGCAGAATGATCAGTAATACGGGTTGGTCTAGAAATAATCGGCAAAAAAGTAGAAGTTAACATTAATTCAAGGAAATCGTTTGTTACAGAGTGATTACTGGTCAAGAGATTAATATTGAAATCACCAGTGATGATACAATTGTTATTTATCAATTCTCCGTTTTGCAAAAGTTCTCTTCCAAACAGGTAAATTCAAGTAACTAATGTCAAGTAAAAATATGATCTAGCGTTGATAGATTATTCCTAAATCCAGCTTGTTCATTTTCAATCTTTTCACAGTCTTATAGATATAAATTCAGCCGATGATTTAAAACAGCTGTGAATAGTTTACCCAGACAACTCAATAAATATGATAAAGTGAGTAATTGTTTGGATCTTCAGGTTTCCCTTTTTCTAGTAAATTGGCCGTATTAAAACAATAGTCCAATCTGTTGGTACAACTTTCCACTTTCAAACACAGTATTGAATAATTAAAAAATAAAATGACGCAGAGAATTACGTCTTGAGTTCTTCAAAAATTCATTCGGTAGCAAATCTTCAAAATGCGCCCTACCGGTTTTAATTTTTTCAACGAGTGATTACCTCATCTCTGTCAATTGGTCTGTTTAAAACTGCATTACTTGTTGGCGATTCAATGTCTTTCTTTGTGATCTTGATTCAAGTTTCTGAAATGTTCACAAAATGCTTTAATATCTCCAATATTCATGAGGTTGTTTCTTTTTCAAACCTCTTAATTCTTGGTGCAGATTATAATGAAATTCTGAGTTGGCATTTTTTTATACATGCGTTTCTTTTCTTCAACTTTTTCAGTTAGGTTAACAACTTTGTTTTTATTTTTAAGTTTTTTCATACCGAAGTATTATTTTCATTAGTTCTTAGTTTATAACAGTTATCAGTTAACCAAGGTTTACATCTCTTCTCTAATTTTTCCGTTGATTTTTTATAATTTAATTTGCAACCACTTTTCATCATACCACTCTCTTTTCTGCTACGTCATAATACAATTTTTAAAGACGATTACCAATTTCATCAATTGAATGTTGCGTAAAACCCCCATTTTTCTATATCTTTACTATCATGCAATATACCAACGCACTCATCATCTATGTTTTTTGTAAAGTCTGTGACAGATTCAGGATCCCATTTTATTCTTATCGTTTGTGTTGGTGGTGCATTATGTTCAGATAAGCTTTTCATTCGGTATGCATTTTCTTACACGGTAAGAATAATGGCATTATGTTTATCTGACAAAAGAATCGAACGTATCCACCATAAATAATTGCAGAATAAGGAAGGTGATGAAATGCAGCAATCAATGGTGCTTGCATTAGCACGCGTGAAATCTCCATCCTTATCTATGCCTATTCTTCCATTAACAATAATCAAGCGGAAACTTTTACAGAGCTCCACAAGACGATTTCAGTGATTGTTAATTGTTTTATCTTTGTTTTTTTCTTTCTTGATCCGTGTTTAACATTTATTAATCACTAGTATGTAATATTCATCAATCAAATGATGGAACTTATATTCATGAATTCCATTTTCAATTACGCACATTACCTGTTCTTGCATTGAAATCTCCTAACAAACAGATCGGTAAGTCATAGGTGTTGTTGAACATAACAAGATCAGATGATAAGTCATCAAACATTGACTCTTGATTTTTTTGGGGGGGGGTTTCTGGTGAAATGCACACTGCTCCAAGTATGAAAGAATATCCATATATATATGCTCTTTTGTCTATTTTTAGCCACAGCACTGTTTCTGATAAAATGCAGTTACAAAGTCGAAAAGACTCTTCCTGGTTAAAATTCCTATTCCATGTGCTTTATGTAGTGTGTTATTTTTATTTTCTTTACTAATAAATTTAAATCCGTTAGGAATAAGTGATTCAGAAATATCATCTGCCCTAGATTCGCATAAACATATAATATAAAAATTGGAGATATGCCATCAGATAGTTTTTTTTTCGAAGACCACAAACATTTGAACTCATTAATTTACCATCAGTCCTCGTGTCTTTTTTTGCTTTGCCTTCATTAGGTATTTATGTTTGCAGTAATGAGGTCAGATGGATACTGCATTAAGTGTTGAAGTTCAGATTTAATGCCTTGCACACACTCTTAAAACAGATCAGTCAAATTGACTAGACCATGCAGTAGTCAGCTGGGAGCAACTGATATGGCAATCACTGATAGTCACATTTCTGACATATATTCTAGTCAGAAATAACTCTGTTCTAGTAAAATATGACTAGAAAATTGTCAAATATGACTAGAATAACAGTTGCACCCAGCTGACCCTATTAACTAGTCATTTTTGACTGATTTGTTTTTAGAGTGCATCGATTACCTGAGAGAATCATGGACCTTGTAGATCGCCTTTTTTGTTCACAAGTAAATTCCTTTAAATCGTTTCGAAAAAAAATAAGCAAAGAGCAAAAGCGAATAAGTTAAAACAAATGGTATGTAAAATATTATGAATATAATTATGCGGTTCTTACTTTCCAAACAATCGAATGCAAGTTCCTATACTGTATAGATTTGATTCAATATTTTGTCCAACTATTGTGTTTTTTTCAACTAAGCTTTCATTGAGTTCGTAGACCTTGCTCCTTCACAACAAATTTTCTTGAAAGGATTCATCTTCCCGGAATAACTTCCCAACTTCATCAGTGTGTCTGCATCATCAAGCTTTAATATGTGTACAGGGGGTGATGAGCGGAGCAACAAACTTACGGATGAGTCGAAAGGGGGATCAGAAATGAGAAGATATATCACTCAGGCACTTGGCAGACGGAGGGTCTGACTACATCATACGTCATTACTGTGACGTTGATGCCGACGATGACACTCGCATACGTATACACACACATCGTTTACGGTAAATGGCAAATGCGGGCACACACACGCACACACTTACAAAACGCGGGAATTCAGGGAAGGGATTCAGAGAGTGGTAAAAGATGCGAATATTATCATCGTGCTTGAGCGAAGTGAATCTCATTACGAAAACGAAAGCGAGAAAATCTGCGATATATTTCATATCTAATTCCCGCGAGGTATGAACGGTCAACTGTTAGGTGTTGTGGTACACCGGTGGTATGGATGTAGGTGAATCTATAAACCTGCACTGGATGGGCAGCCATGCAGTGAGAATCCTCAGCTTCCATTATCAGCCTTTTATAAGATCAATTCGAAAGGGACCTTGATCAATTTAATCCTATTGTATTTACCGACTCTTGATCCATCGGCGTGCACACCCCCTCACCTTCTCTGGAGCTTTAAATCATTTAAACGTAGGCCTATATTCACCTGTGAGAGCGACCGACGATTGAAAAAAATGCTTAAATTTGACTTCCTTGAAAACGAGCGTTTACCAGACGAGCAGATTCGTTCGGGGAAGCGATATTTGTCGAAGTCGAAGGCGATCGTGGTCGTGGTTCTCTTCGTCCTCGCCATCGTCATTGTGGGATTGCTGTGTGGATTGCTCGCGGAAAAGAAGGCATGTCATACGAGGTAGGCCAAACACTTGTGATTATACAGGTATATTTGTTTGAAAAAAATAATATAATCATATTAACATTCAGAAAATAGCTTCTCATTTTACACTTCACACATTCATTGCCTTTCTTTCCCAAATTTTCCCTTTTCCATTAAAAAAAATTTTTTTTTATCTATTTATTTATCTATTCATTAACGTAGGCTACTTACTCATTTTAGCGCGGAGTGTACAACTATGAGTGCCCCAGCCGCATCTGTACGAAAATGGTGTATTTATCATTAAGGATATTCGTATTGATTTTTTTCAAAGTCGACCCCAGGGATTTCCATGCAGCCCCTAGATCCGAGTTTTCCAGTATGTGAAATGACAGTAGTTACTGCAATAAGTCATTAATTTCTAATCATACACCGCCATTCCCTCCATTTACGAGGCCTTTTCATTATTACCTCAAATCCCGATGTCGCTTCAAAATTACCAACGTAATCAAGCGTCTACAGAGGGGAGGAGGCGGTCGTATAAAATCGATTTACACCAGTATATGCATGGCAATTCATAATTTCTTACTTCGTTGGTTTATTTTCGTCATAAAAATAAATATGCAATCATGTAAAGAAACACAAAGAGTAACATGCACATGAAATAAATTCTTAACCTTGACAGCTACATAAAATGCTCTAAAAAGATAAAAGACAAAATACATGAAAGTGGGTTGGACGTTAAAGCCCATTGTCACTTGTACCAATTATGTACAGCATGCCGTCTAAGGGAACCAAATCCAGAGAGAGAGAAGGAGAGAAAGCGCGAGAGGGGAGAGAGGGATAAAATGAAATAAAAGAAAAGAAGGAAGAAAAAGAAGATGATGATGGTGAAGAAGGATGAGGAGGAGGAGAAGAAGAATTTGACATGTTTGATGCATGAAGTCTTACTCGATCTCGACTTTGAACCTAAAAACACTTGATGACACATTTATTTAGATGAACTTATGGGACTTATACTATCTTGTCATGGGGGTGTCTTCTGTTCTTGGGGGTGTGTAGTCGTTCTAATTGCGCGTAGCATGTTATAAGGTGTGTGTGTGTGTGTATTTGAGTTTTGTCAGACGTGTATCAATCAGATATGATTATTTACGTCTGGGACCGACCTTTAACGTCTCCATCCGAAAGACGTGAGCAGGATCGAACCTCGAATCTCTGCATCCATTTGTAACTTCCCCACAGCTTGGATTACAGGCGCACGCCACAACGCCCAGTCAAGGACCGCTAGTCATGATAGTCGCTATTCATAAGGGCCGCCAATCGTCGATGAGGGCCGGCATGAGGGTATAGTCATGACAAAGAGAATGGTACAAGGGTCGCCAATAGGAGGATCGCTATTTTAATAGAAGAGGGTCGATGGTAGGATCCATGCTGGTATCATTAGAATCCCCAGCGTAGAAATTTTTTGATTTTTCAGTCACCGATATCTTCACAGTGTCTGCACGAATTTGTTTTTCTTTTATAATTGTCTGGTGTGTTCTTCCCATAAATATGGAAAATACCCCCCCTCCCCCACAAATTGAAGTTCAGGATTATTAACACAAGACTTTATTTTATAACGTTAATCCATATATTGAAACGTCATGCAGATTTCAGTCAGTTGCCCAGAATCGACCCCAAAACACAAGACCCTATGTTTGTTTTACAGGCAAGCATCATATCTTCTCCGAGCATTAGTGACCCCCTTTTTATATGAATAGCGACCCTCTTCTATTATGACTAGTGATCCTCTTTTTATTATGAATAGCGACCCTCTTCTTCTCTCATGACTGGTGAAACTGTGATGCGTTCGTGAATAGCTATCCTTATGATTAATGAAGGATTTTCCATTTTATAACTAGCGACCCTCTTCTATTATGGCTTGCGATTCTCTTTGTTAACTATGACTAGATTCTTATGATAAATTACCCTCTAGGTTGATTATAAGCAAGGCAAACGCCAAGCGTTGTCTCGCCTGCATATTGCAGTCATGAAGAGAATGTATGTCAAAACTATGCTATATGACTTCCGAGGCTGTCAGCAGTTTAGGGGGTGAATTGTGGTTCTGACAGTTTACATATGCAATAATGCTATAGGCCTACTTTATCCCTAGGAAATGAGATAACACTAAGAATGCTGTTAATACTATGAAGCTATAATGATTTCCATGGAAGTAAGGAAATGAATGTTAGTGAAAAAGAATGTAATTCATAATAATGAGTGCAACATGTTGCCCGGCACCACGGCGTGGACGCGGATCACACTTCATAATATTCACACTGTAATAAAATGCCAATCTTTTTATAATTATGTTAGATGGTGGTAGAGGAATAACTTTTCTCAATTTGTTTTGTATAATCTACAGTATTACCAGAACATGCACATACAGCAAATCTGAAGGGTAACATTTAAGAAACTTTGACAGCTTTTCTATTGTACCTTTGGCAAATTTGTGTGAATATTATAAATGGTGCCAAGAACTATAGCTCATTAAATAAATAACAACAGCTTTTAAAGAATAAACAAGTAAAATACAAAATCTGGTTCAAGTATAGAGAGTACTGAGTTCTGAAGTAAAATGTTCATTGACCTTTGACCTTATTCAAATTCGACTCATATTCGAACTTGACCTGTGCCTTCAGGAGATGGACCTCTGGTATGAATTTGGTGATCCCACCTCGAAGCTATAGAAAGTTATTGGGTGTACAACACAGCACAGTGCCAGTCATGAAAAGTTCATTGACCTTTGACCTTATTCTAATTCGACTCATATTCGAACTTGACCTGTGCCTTCAGGAGATGGACCTCTGGTATGAATTTGGTGATCCCACCTCGAAGCTGTAGAAAGTTATTGGGTGTACAACACAGCACAGTGCCAGTCATGAAAAGTTCATTGACCTTTGACCTTATTCAAATTCGACTCATATTCAAACTTGACCAGTGCCTTCAGGAGATGGACCTCTGGTATGAATTTGGTGATCCCACCTCGAAGCTGTAGAAAGTTATTGGGTGTACAACACAGCACAGTGCCAGTCATGGAAAGTTCATAGACCTTTGACCTTTAACCTTATTCAAATTCGACTCATATTCGAACTTGACCTGTGCCTTCAGGAGATGGACCTCTGGTATGAATTTGGCGATCCCATCTCGAAGCTATAGAAAGTTATTGGGTGTACAACACAGCACAGTGCCAGTCATGGAAAGTTCATTGACCTTATTCAAATTCGACTCATATTCGAACTTGACCTGTGCCTTCAGGAGATGGACCTCTGGTATGAATTTGGTGATCCCACCTCGAAGCTATAGAAAGTTATTGGGTGTACAACACAACACAGTGCCAGTCATGAAAAGTTCATTGACCTTTGATCTTATTCAAATTCGACTCATATTCAAACTTGACCTGTGCCTTCAGGAGATGGACCTCTGGTATGAATTTGGTGATCCCACCTCGAAGCTGTAGAAAGTTATTGGGTGTACAACATAGCACAGTGCCAGTCATGGAAAGTTCATTGACCTTTGACTTTATTCAAATTCGACTCATATTCGAACTTGACCTGTGCCTTCAGGAGATGGACCTCTGGTATGAATTTGGTGATCCCACCTCGAAGCTGTAGAAAGTTATTAGGTGTATATAGCGCAGTGCCAGTCATGGAAAGTTCATTGACCTTTGACCTTTAACCTTATTCAAATTCGACTCATATTCGAACTTGACCTGTGCCTTCAGGAGATGGACCTCTGGTATGAATTTGGCGATCCCATCTCGAAGCTATAGAAAGTTATTGGGTGTACAACACAGCACAGTGCCAGTCATGGAAAGTTCATTGACCTTTGACCTTATTCAAATTCGACTCATATTCGAACTTGACCTGTGCCTTCAGGAGATGGACCTCTGGTATGAATTTGGTGATCCCACCTCGAAGCTATAGAAAGTTATTGGGTGTACAACACAACACAGTGCCAGTCATGAAAAGTTCATTGACCTTTGACCTTATTCAAATTCGACTCATATTCAAACTTGACCTGTGCCTTCAGGAGATGGACCTCTGGTATGAATTTGGTGATCCCACCTCGAAGCTGTAGAAAGTTATTGGGTGTATATAGCACAGTGCCAGTCATGGAAAGTTCATTGACCTTTGACCTTATTCAAATTCGACTCATATTCGAACTTAGACCTGTGCCTTCAGGAGATGGACCTTTGGTATGAATTTGGTGATCCCACCTCGAAGCTGTAGAAAGTTATTAGGTGTATATAGCACAGTGCCAGTCATGGAAAGTTCATTGACCTTTGTCCTTTAACCTTACTCAAATTCGATTCATATTCGAACTTGACCTGTGCCTTCAGGAGATGGACCTCTGGTATGAGTTTGGTGATCCCACCTCGAAGCTGTAGAAAGTTATTGGGTGTATATAGCACAGTGCCAGTCATGGAAAGTTCATTGACCTTTGACCTTATTCAAATTCGACTCATATTCAAACTTGACCTGTGCCTTCAGGAGATGGACCTCTGGTATGAATTTGGTGATCCCACCTCGAAGCTGTAGAAAGTTATTGGGTGTATATAGCACAGTGCCAGTCATGGAAAGTTCATTGACCTTTGACCTTTAACCTTACTCAAATTCGAATCATATTCGAACTTGACCTGTGCCTTCAGGAGATGGACCTCTGGTATGAATTTGGCGATCCCATCTCGAAGCTATAGAAAGTTATTGGGTGTACAACACAGCACAGTGCCAGTCATGGAAAGTTCATTGACCTTTGACCTTATTCAAATTCGACTCATATTCGAACTTGACCTGTGCCTTCAGGAGATGGACCTCTGGTATGAATTTGGTGATCCCACCTCGAAGCTATAGAAAGTTATTGGGTGTACAACACAACACAGTGCCAGTCATGAAAAGTTCATTGACCTTTGACCTTATTCAAATTCGACTCATATTCAAACTTGACCAGTGCCTTCAGGAGATGGACCTCTGGTATGAATTTGGTGATCCCACCTCGAAGCTGTAGAAAGTTATTGGATGTACAGCACAGCACAGTGCCAGTCATGGAAAGTTCATTGACCTTTGACCTTTGACCTTATTCAAATTCGACTCATATTCGAACTTGACCTGTGCCTTCAGGAGATGGACCTCTGGTATGAATTTGGTGATCCCACCTCGAAGCTGTAGAAAGTTATTGGGTGTACAACATAGCACAGTGCCAGTCATGGAAAGTTCATTGACCTTTGACCTTATTCAAATTCAACTCATATTCGAACTTGACCTGTGCTTTCAGGAGATGGACCTTTGGTATGAATTTGGTGATCCCACCTCGAAGCTATAGAAAGTTATTGGGTGTACAACACAATTGTTGACGACGACGCCGCCGACACCGGAAATAGTGATACCTATGTCTCGCTCCGCTACGCAGGCGAGACAAAAAACGACCCGCATCTTACAAAATGGATATCAGACCTTATATGACTTATTGTCCTTGTGACTTTATGACTAGTGGCCCACTTTTCCTGTGATGACCAGCCCACCTTCGGGTATAGGAACTTAGACATTACAAAACGCGGCATTTACTTTATACGCAGATGTTTTGACTAAAGCGGTCCATAATGACTACACAGCTTATATACCCCGTAACACCATGATGTTAGTTGTTAGACCTACTTCATATCAATAATTATGCTTATGTTGATCGGATATCCGATAAAAACAAAATATCGACGTATTTTTGTTTTGTGTACCAACCCATTCTCTAGCATAGGCAATGGAATGAAAATTCGGGGTACCTAGCTTTGTCAGGGGATGCTGTAGCGGGGGGCTTGGGGGTGGGCTTCAGCCCCCCCCACTTTTTTTCCAAAGCCGTGTACAAAAACGTAAAAATGACCATTTTTATTTTTTGCATGGTCACTTTGAAAACCGTTCTGCGGCCCTGTATGACTAAATGTATGACTAAATAAAGTTGTAATGTAATGCTCAAATTTTTCAAATAGAAATAAGAACATTACCTATTTTTTTTATAAATGAAAACATTACCGGTTGCTAATTTTAACGAGAGCTAGCTGAAAAAATCCAACGAGCACTAATATTTACCAAGGTTTCGAAGGACTTTAAAAACGCCAGACTCGAAAAAGATCTCTGCATTAATTGCGAAAAGCAAGTAAATAATATCATGAATAATTCAGAGTTACACAGGTTAATTTTCTGCATTGGTAAATCGTTTATCCCACAAGGTACATCATTTGAAGTGTGTAAGGCAGTGGCGTACCGTGGGTCACGGCATTGGGGGCACCAGCAAAAATTTCGGGTCACTTAGGGAGCGCGCTCAGTTGTCAGGTATACTGACCTAATAGAGATATTTTAAGGACATGCAGTGCCATCAAACGGATATGTATCTCACTGATTAAATAATGCGAGCGCGAAGCGCGAGCTGAAAATTTTTGATATTGAGGGCTAAAAATTGACATTATAAGCGAATTGTTTTGTAATCATGATACTTAACTGTCTCGCTAAACAAACAATGCGAGCGCGAAGCGCGAGCTAAAATTTTTGTATATACTGACCCTAAACAAGGAAATTTTAAGGATTATATTTTAGAATCCATTAAGAGTATAAATATCTCACCATAGTCATCTAATGCTATTGCCATCCTTTGCTGAAATTTTTGTATATATTGACCACAAACATGGATATTTTAAGGACTATAGTTACGAATCCATTAAGTCAGAGTATACATATCTCACCATAGTCATCTAATGCGAGTGCCAAGCGCTTGCTGATTTTGTTAGAATTACATCTAAACACATGGAGCACTTTTTGAAGTCATTGTAATCATGATTATTATACGCATCTCACTAATGAAATACTGCGAGCGCGAAGCGCGAGCTGAAAATCTAGGAAATTCAGACATGAAGAGGGGCATTCCAAGGCTTGTTTGTAGGAATTCACTAAGACCCCACGTATTTCACTAACCAAATGATGCGAGCGCGAAGCGCGAGCTAAAATCTTTTGATATTCAGATCAGAAAAATTGACATTTTAAGGACTGATTTTAGGAGTTCATGAAGAGCAGAAATCTCACCAATCCACTAATGCGAACGTTAGCACGGACAGGAAATGTTTTATATTAAGACCTTAAAATAAGGCAATTACTTTCAGTATTCATGAAAAAGAAGAATACATTACTACTTAAAACAATAATAACTCTAATTGCGAGGAAATATATTATTTTGTTGTATATTGATTTGAAAAGGCTTTAGTACAGCAGGTCTATATATCTCGCTAAAAAGTCTATGCGAGCACCAGGAACAATGAAGACACAATTAAGCAAATAATGTTTCATAAAGTTGTGAAAAAATGCTTCTTATGTTATATAACATAATATAATATCACTATGATAAACAACACTTTCTTGTTTCCCCCACTACGTTTCTCTTCTTTTTTCCCTCTTTTTCTCCTTTTCCCCGGTTTTTTTTTGGCCAGCCAATTGGGGGGGGGGGGGGGCACGTGCCCCCCATGCCCCCCGTAGTTACGCCACTGGTGTAAGGGACTGTTTGGCAGGCCTCTGTCCGCATAGGATTATTCTATTGTTACTGGGGGTGCTGAGCATTGTCAAAGAACCCCAGTAACAATATAATATAATCCTCCGAGGCCATTGCTATTTGGATATTCTTTCAAGAAAACGTTTAATAATAATAATAATAATAATAATAATAATAATAATAACGGCATATTTACCCAGGGTAGCCACTTCAGTTCCGAAAACTGTTCTCCCAGCGGGCCCTGCTATTATTATTATTGACATATTGTATATTCTATTTACATATTCAACCTAACTTGATTGTGGTATTATAGGTACACTGGAGTGACATACCCTCCATATGCAACTCATCACCAACCTACTCAGGAACCAACCAAGGATATATATGAAAGGACAACCCATCTAACGCCAACGAGTAGACCCCCACCTATCTCCACGAGCCAGGCACCGTTGGCGCCGTGGGAGGAACCGCGCCTCCCCGGCGACCTCAAACCGATTCACTACGAACTCGACATCCAAATCGACATCGACCACCGGCAGTGGTTTAATGGGACAGTGACGGTGTTGATACGGTGTTTGAGGAACACCAACATCATTATCATGCATTCGAAACAGCTGGACCTGATCCCGGGTTCTGCATCGCTTGAAATGTTGTCGAGGAACGGAGGTAGTGTTCTTCCGAGATTATCGAAAGAACCCTGGACATACCTAGGAAATCAGTACCTCGTGGTGGAGTTGGATGGTTGGTTGGTCCAAGGGGAGGAATATCTCTTCAAGATTGGTTTCGGTGCAGAGCTGGTAGACCAGGGGCTTGTCGGACTCTTCAGGAGTTCCTACAAGACGGTAACGGGAGAAACCAGGTAATGAATACTCCTCTATCATTCTGATCGAGTTGACTGATACACAGCAACTGAGGTAATATAATTAGTCTCCCTTTTTCATTTACCTCCCAAATTAGGTATTTTAGCCATTTTCAAAATTTTGTGTCGGTTTTTTACCTCTGCAAAATATTCAGGGGAGATATTTTGCAAGAACTTTCTCTTACTTCCTTGATAACATAAGAACTTTATTTACCCATACTTGTACTTAAACTTTTTTGAATAGATTTTTTGCAATAAAAGCACAAGCACCGACCATGCACTTACACTCTTGTGTTTTCTTGCACGAGTGGGATACCCCCCCCCCATGAATGTATATCGTAACTAGTATTAAGTAATAATTAAAATATGATTTATGTAGCGCATTTTCCAGAAGATATAAAGGGCTGTTATATGCAATTATAAATGTTACTTTTTATGCCTTTATAGGGGCATACAAAAGTAACATTTATAATTTTATAAGTATGTTTTCAGGTGATTTTTGAACATGTCAAGTGAGATGATGTTTCTTCGATCTACATCTTTCGAAGATCGGGTAGGTGTTCCGTAATGCTGTTCGGAAATTACGAACGACTTTCTATAGGTACGACTGGTAACATTACAAAGAGCTTTTATTATGAATAACCCAGAGTAACTTACGCCATGACTGATAGGCCTTGGGCCGGTTGCATAAAACTTTTGGCATAAAAACTATGGCAAATATTGCCAGTTTTCTTTCATGCAACAGGGTCCTGGTAAGTGTTTTATAAAGCCATTCGTAAGATGAGAGCGACTTTAAAAACGAATGATGAAAATCAACATCAATGAAAATCTAATTTACCACAAGAAAGGATCACCAGTCGTTCGTAAAGTAACTCACGAACACCTTCATCGATCACTCGCCTGATAATATTTAAATGTATCTGATATCGTCCGTTGCTAGATACCTTGCCACAACATTTTTCGCGCCCACCAACGCCCGCATGGCCTTCCCTTGCTTCGACGAACCGGCAATGAAGGCAACATACGACATCGCCATCGTTCACCAACCCGACTACGTGGCCATTAGCAACATGCCTGTGATGGAAGTGGAGAATGTGACTGTCGAAGATGGTCAGAGACCTTGGCTGATGTCCACCTTCCAGAGAACGAAACCGATGTCCAGCTATACCATCTGTTACGTCGTCTGCGACTTCGAAAAAGAAACTGGTGTGACAGCCGGCAACATAGAGGTTACCTCAAAATTTTAATCTTAATTACAAATGTTCACTCCCTCTTCCATTCAATGGCAAATTACTTTCATTTTTTCTACCTCAACCAGCACTAGGATATTTTGGTTATGGGGGATTTGCGTGCGGGGGGGGGGGGTATGGGGGCGAGAAGCCAAAAGGTAAAGTAATGTTTTCTCCATGGAATTATAAGGGGTATTATAGATTGACACGACCCAGATCACTCTTATACTGTTCTTCCTTATTTGGCCCTTTCTCTCCCTCCTTTTCCCACCTTTCTCCGTGGTTTTTAAATAATTTCAACAAACTCAAAAGGGGGCCATGCGATCACCCCTTCTGCCCACCACCGACGGCAACACATTCTATTTTTAATGTAACTTGATCGATGCTCTGTATCGAATCACAAGTGAGGCCTTTAATCTAATTATATCAAATAATGTCTACCTGTTTTAAAACCATATTCATGCCTAAAATTACGATCTTAATGGTATTGTTTAACTTTGTGAGCAGCCAATTTGAAAAATTCTCAAACGAAGATGTAACATGTGTACAAGTGCATGTATTGGAACTAATAAACCCTGAAAACAACCATTATTGAGAATGAAAAGCTAAAACTACAAGGCAAACCCCGATTTTGTAAATAGGCGTCTTATAGACACCTAAATAGTACACATAAGTGTATGGGATGAAATTAAGATGGTGTTTCCGGTCACTTTATATTTAAATTTTTGAAGCACTAAATAATTATTTTCGAACGCAATTTTTCTGGGCTTCATTTTTGTAACATATCACAGACACAGGTGACAAGTGTGACTTTCTAGCTTAGATTTTTAAAAAGTCGAACCAATGTTAACCCATCACTTTAACGGAAGATGTAGAAAAAAAAATCATGAAAATTGCTCCATTAAGAATTGTAAAGAGAGATATGCATATGCTAATCATCCTCTCCATTTTGCACGAAAATGCAACCGCTGTATGATAAACGACTGTCGAGAAAAAATATCATCTAGACAGCCAGGCCCTGGGGGATTCGAACCCTCGACCTCAGGAATATCACAGCGTCTTGCCTGGAGAATCTGATGTCTAAACTTAAACTCATGGAGGTTTATATATATATTTGGGACGGGGTCGAAGAGACGTCTTTTTGTCCTATTGATTCACCACAGAAATCGAAGACTCTCCGTTGGTACGATGTCAATGAAATTATTCCAAAATCTTGTGTTTGTGTTTTATCGCCAATTTCGCATGTGTTGTTTCGCATTCGTTTCACGAAAATTTTAAGGATGTATGCATGATTGTGTGCTTATCCGAATTCCCATTCTGTCAATAGCGATTTGTTTGACATTTTCCTCTTCTTGCCCGGGGAGTAAGTCAGAGGTAAGAGTGATTATTTCACCACGTTTAGATAATAACGAATAAAGAGAATAGGTATCTAGTCAGGTCCAGATTTAAAAAAATCTACTCAGAAAAAGTGCTTTAGGCATTTTGTGTTAATGCTGATTTATCAATTGTTTTAAGGTAATTCAGGGGTGCTGAACCCAAAAATGCTGTTTGCCAAACTTGATTCCGACGTTTTCATCCTCAAATCGGCAAAAAACAAAATGGCGGCATTTTTAATGCAGTTTCCCATATTAAACAATTTTTATGGGTGATTATATTTTAAAAAATGGGATCTATGCGTTATTTTTGATACCCAGGGTTGCAAACATAATGTGTCCGATTGATTCGTCAGCCATCTTTAATTCCAAGATGGCTGCCATGATTCACAGCTGCTGATTTGATAAATAATATGGCAAAATGTTTGATAATTTGGGGGCGATGCTGGCATATTCACATTGGATATCTTTAACGTGTCCGCCATTTTTTCCTCGCCTGCATAGCAGAAGCAAGACATGGACGTCGCTTTTCCGACGGCGGCGGCGAAGTCAACATCAAATCTTAACCGAGGTTAAGTTTTTGAAATTTCATAACTTTTAGGGTTTAGATGTCTATTTCATGAAACTTAGGCATGTTAGGATTAAACAAAGTCTATTGACACAGGTTATAGTTACAAAACGTCAATGTTACCTGGAAATCCAACAGAGCGTCCACAACGGCAGTCGTTGTTTCATCAACTCCGAAAATAAAGTAAATCCTCAAAATCAAAATCATCAAAAAGCTTTCAAGGCAAAGAATGAATCAGGACATGGTTACAAGATAGTCAGTGAGTGTGTCGGAGAATTCAAGATTACCTTCCAAAATGGCGTCTATAATGGACGTTGTAACTTTGAAATGGTCCAAATTCATATAATATCCACCTGGTAGAAATAACTTTGGGGTCTACCGAGAATAAAATAAAACATAAAAAAAATCATGATTCCAAAGGGAAAATTACATTGGAAAAATTTCAAGGTTTATCAGTGGTGCAGTTTTGCCCCCCCCCCCAAAAAAAAATAATGATGGCTTCAAAAATACTTGCTATTTCTTATAAATCTGGCTGCACATTTCATATAATATCTACCTACAATGTAAGAACATTTTTTGGGCCTTTCTCATGATCTCAAGGGTCATATGATATAGGTGAAGACATATTACAGGGAACCACTGTTGTCCATTTTGTCAAAAATTGAAGAACGCTCCAAAAATTACATTCAAATTGGCCACCATGTTACAAAAATGACAATACTTCATATCCCATCTAGTGCCTATTTTGGTATCTCTGTTTCTAAGACTCATGAAAATATGTTTACAAGAATTAGTGACATAATTAGGTGGTGGTGCAACAATAAGTAAACATCCAAAAACAAACTTAAAAAATAAGGTACACTTTCACCTAAGAATTTCCATAATTCACTGATAAGTATTTCACGACACGTCATTTTCGTTTTTTGTCTCACCTGCATAGCAGAGTGAGACTATAGGCGCCGCTTTTCCGACGGCCGCGGCAGCGTCAACATCAAATCTTAACCTGAGGTTAAGTTTTTGAAATGACATCATAACTTAGAAAGTATATAGACCTAGTTTATGAAACTTGGCCATAAGGTTGATCAAGTATTACTGAACATCCTATTAGAGTTTCATGTCACATGACTAAGGTCAAAGGTCATTTAGGGTCAATAAACTTAGACCATGTTGGGGGTAATCAACATCAAAATCTTAACTTGAGGTTAAGTTTTTGAAATTTCATCATAACTTAGAAAGTATATGGACCTAGGTCATTAAACTTAGACATAAGTTAATCAAGTATCACCAAACATCCTGCATGAGTTTCTGTCACATGACCATGGTCAAAGGTCATTTGGGGTCAATGAACTTTGGCCGATTTGGGGGTATCTATTGAATTACAATCAAAACTAAAAGTTTTTGGATCTGATTCATGAAACTTGGACATAATAGTAATCAAGTATCACTGCACATCCTGTGCAAGTTTCAGGTCACATGATCAAGGTCAAAGGTCATTTAGGGTCAATAAACTTTGGCCGAATTGGGGGTATTTGTTGAATTACAATCATAACTTTGAAAGTATGTTGGTCTAGTTCATAAAACTTGGACATAAGAGTAATCAAGTATCACTGAGTATCCTGTGTGCATTTTAGGTCACATGGCCAAGGTCAAAGGTCAATGAACTTTGGCCATAATGGGGGTATCTGTTGAATTACCATCATAACTTTGCAAATTTATTGATCTGACTTTTGAAACTTGGACATAAGAGTAATCAAGTATCACTGAATATCCTGTGCAAGTTTCAGGTCACATGATCAAGGTCAAAGGTCATGTGAGGTCAATGAATTTTTGCCACATTGGGGGTATTTGTTGAATTACCATCCTATCTCTGTAAGTGTACTGGTCTAGTTCATAAAACGTGGAAATAAGAGTAACCAAGTATCACTGAACATCTTGTGCGAGTTATAGTAGTTTTCAAAGTCAGCACTGCTGCTATGTTGAATCGCGTGATGCAGGTGAGACGGCCAGAGGCATTCCACTTGTTTATGATTAGGGGACAGCAGTCATTTTCACGCAATTTTAGAAGTCGTTTTGGACTTTTTACGACGAAAAAGGAAACTGACCATCTTTTTATTTGTTCCGATTTATTATTTCAGCCTTCAAACCGCAATACATGTAGTGTAGATTTTGTTCACCTAATTATGACTATGTTTAGCTGATGGAAGTGTTTTAAGACTCACTTTGAAAGCCAACTTTAAATAATAGGCAAAATGGACCGCTTCATACCATTGACATGATTGAAACTAATCCAAAAGTATTATTCAACCCTTGAAACCATAGTGTGGACACCAACATCATACTTCCCAAATGGATTTTACATAGATTGTGTCACATTTTTAGTATCAGCAAATTTTAAACTCCTTAATTGGAAGCCATCTTGGATTTCTAGACGAATAGGACCATTCATTGCCCTTGTAACTTATCCTAATGTATTACTTGACCATTTAAACCAAGGGTTAGACAACATAATCATATACCCCAGGCGGATATTAAACAAACTATGACAGTTTTTAGGTAACAATAGCCATTTTAGACTCCAATTTTGGAAGCCTTTTTTTATTCTTGGACATGCTGGACCTCTGACTGTCCTTGTAACTTGTCCTTATTTATTACTTGACCCTTTAAACCATGGGTTAAACACCAAAATCATATACCCCGGGCTGATACTAAACAAACTATGTCAGTTTTTCGGTGAGAACGGCCTATATAGACTCCATTTTTGGAAGCCATTATGGATTTTTGGACATAATGGAACCACTAACTGTCCTTGTAACTTGTCCCAATCTAATACTTGACCCTTTAAACCATGCGTTATACTAAAAAATCATATTCTCCAGGCGGTTATTAAACAAACTGTGTCGGTTTGTAATTAACGACAGACATTTTATACTCCATTTTTGCAAACCATCCTGGATTTTTGGACATGGAGGACCATAGACTGTCTTTTTTTACTTGTCCCAACGTATTTCTTGACCCATTAAACCATGGGTTAGACACCAACATCCTATGCCCAAGGCAGGTATTAAACAAACTATGTCGGGTTTGGGTTTTTTTAGATAACAACAGCTATTTTAGACTCCAATTTTGAGAGCCATCTTGGATTTTTGGACATAGTGGACTGTTGACTGTCCTTGTAACTTGTCCCGGTTTACTTCTTGACCCTTGAAATCACCAATGAATACAACCCAAATAAAAGACACTAAAATACGTAAAAGATGAATTATGAATTTTTAGGCCATGGCAGCCATTTTTACGCAATCTTGGATTTTCAGGTACCCTAGAGTGCTTATGTTCACTCTTTCCTTTTTCGCCCTCCACCATTGAATACATGTATGCACCGAAAAAGGTGTCTAGGGTAGATAAAGTGCCGGTTATTTTAATTTTCAGTTAATGGCGGCCATCTTAGACGCCATCTTGAAAATAACCACTTTCCCGGATACGGATTTTGGTGGATTTTTAGTATGTTATTTTTGAGATCAAATAGTACCAAAAACCGTTGACAAACGTTTTTGTCTCACCTGCGAAGCAAAGTGAGACTATAGGCGCCGCTTTTCCGACGGCGGCGGCGGCGGCGGCGGCGTCAACATCAAATCTTAACCTGAGGTTAAGTTTTTGAAATGACATCATAACTTAGAAAGTATATGGACCTAGTTCATGAAACTTGGCCATAAGGTTAATCAAGTATTACTAAACATCCTATTAGAGTTTCATGTCACATGATCAAGGTCAAAGGTCATTTAGGGTCAATGAACTTAGACCACGTTGGAGGAATCAACATCGAAATCTTAACCTGTGGTTAAGTTTTTGAAATGTCATCATAACTTAGAAAATATATGGACCTAGTTCATGAAACTTGGACATAAGGTTAATCAAGTATCACTGAACATCCTGCATGAGTTTCACGTCACATGACCAAGGTCAAAGGTCATTTAGGGTCAATGAACTTTGGCCGAATTGGAGATATCTGTTGAATTCCCATCATAACTTTGAAAATTTATGGATCTGATTCATGAAACTTGGACATAATAGTAATCAAGCATCACTGAAAATTTTGTGCAAGTTTCAGGTCTCATGATTAAGGTCAAAGGTCATTAGGGTCAATGAACTTTGGCCGAATCGGGGGTATCTGTTGAATTACCATCATAACTTTGGAAGTTTATTGGGCTAGTTCATTAAACTTGGACATTAGAGTAATCAAGTATCACTGAACATCCTGTGCACATTTCAGGTCACATGACCAAGGTCAAAGGTCAATGAACTTTGGCCGAATTGGGTGTATCTGTTGAATTACCATCATAACTTTGAAAGTTTATGGATCTGATTCATGAAACTTGTACATAAGAGTAATCAAGTATCACTGAATATCCTGTTTGAGTTTCACGTCACATGATCATGGTCAAAGGTCATGTAAGGTCAATGAACTTTGGCCATGTTGGGGTTTTTTGGTGAATAACCATCATATCTCTGTAAGTTTATTGGTCTAGTTCATAAAAAGTGGACATAAGAGTAACCATGTATCACTGAACATCTTGTGCGAGTTAGAGTAGTATTCAAAGTCAGCACTGCTGCTATATTGAACCGCGTGATGCAGGTGAGACGGCCAGAGGCATTCCACTTGTTGTTAAAAGTTTTGGGGGTCAGAATAGAGTAAAAATGGGTGTAGAATGGTGGCCATTTTGTTTTTGCCAATTTGAGGATTTTAACCTCAAAATCAAGGTTGGCAAACAGCAAATTTGGACTCAGCGCCCTCAAATTATGTTAAAGCACGTCTCAATTCAGCATTAACACGATTTGCCTAAGGCAGTCTACTTTTCTCAAATCTGGACCTGACTAATCATGAAGAGTCTTACGCAGCGGAGAGAGAGAGGGGGGGGGGGAGTGGACCGCAATAATCAATAGCCGACCTATCTTTCACTGTACATTTTCACAAAAGCCCTCCCAGCAAAAATGCGCACCTCATCCTTAATCCCATTAAAAACGCCTTTGTAATCAGCTCGTGCGCCTCGCTCTGTTGATTGATTACATATATCTATATATATATATATACACACAACAAAAAAAGTAAGTCCCCCTAAATCAAATTACTGTAACTTTTGAACAGAATTGTTTTGAGATATGATATTTCGTAGGTAGTTTTCTACATTTATTAAGCAACTCCTGGAGAAATATGAAATTGATCGGTTGAGTCATGCATGAGTAATCAAAGATTGAATTAAAAATGACAATTTTGGTAGTCACAAGAGTAGTGTTTCAGATTGTGCAAATACAAAGTTGGACAAAAGTTGTTTTTAGGTGCATTTTATGGTGTTATACTGGTTTACTATCCATCATTTAACCACTCCACACACAATTTTGATATCATATGTTCATGAGTAAGCACATTATTGCAGGGGCCGCGGAAGCGGGGGGGGGGGGTTCAGCCCCCCACTTTTTTCAAAAAGCATGTACAAAAATGTAAAAATGACCATACGATTGTGATTTTTTGCATAATCAGCCCCCACCCTCCCACTTTTGGCTCAGTCCCCCCTTTGAAAACCGTTCTGCAGCCCCTGTATTGTGACGTATCATCATAGGGATTTATGGTAGTATCCTCTACAACTTGTTAGATCATGTTAAAATTTGAAAATGTTGGTTGTTCCCCCGATTATAGGCCTCTCCCCATTTTAAAATTCTGGATCCACCACTGATTTGCCCATAAATTAAACTGGTCATGAGGAACTTACGAAAAGAATACATTTATGCCGCATAAAGATTATTCATTCCTAAGTTTTCGAATGTGCTTCCTCAACCATGAAAATGTTTAAAGTTCGGAAAGTGTGTGGTGATAGAAATGATGGATGATAAAAAAACATTTGAAACCGAATTTGCCCTCAATATTCAATTTATTACCCTTTGAAATGAGTCTGTGACATTGAAAATACCAATTTTCTCACTTTGATGCGTGCTCACTCATGCATGAATAAACATATCGATTTCATTTTTGCACAGAATTCTGCCCATAGGATGATAAACATTGCTGCCAAATGACATTGCTAAAGACAGCCTTGAAAAAAGTTCCACCATATTGAATAAGGGGTTACTTACTTTTAAACATATGCCCCCATAATGTACACAAGTCTATGAGAGAAGAAGTAAAAATTTTCACAAATATGAAATTAGGGTTTGTTTCATGAACGGATTTTGTTAGTTCTGCCAACAGTTATTACATGAGACTTCGCACATGGCTTCAGGGTAACACTATCCAAAAGGTGCGCACACCAAAATAACCTTTCAACACGGCACAGAGTGGGGCCAAGGCAATGAACTTTCTTCTCATTTGCATAATTTTCGAATATTGTGTGCAGACTGATGCATTAAACATCGGGATTTTAATAAAAATCAAATCAAATGAACTATGCAAGGAGGTCTGTGACAGATATCCATAGTTACAAATTGCATTTTTTCCAATAACGTAAAAAAGAGCTTATCACATTCCACATGTTCATTCAAGCGTGAATGTTTAATTAAACGCCTTTGAATCATTGAAGCATGTTAAATGGTCGTGAACATAACGAAAAAGTTGAGAAAAGATCATTTTCAGTTACCAAAATGAAACAATACTTGCCTATGATATTTGAAAATCGTATTTTTTGTTTTCAATAAATGTTCATTGAACCGTGAAACGATGAATAATCTTGAAGATACTCTTCCCAAAAATAACTGTCATATTCTTTCATTCTTATTGATACAAATTTGTAAAAAATCAAATTATAGCAAATATGGACTTGTGTCTATTCAACCGTGAAATTTAACCAAAAAAGTTGTATCGTCTTTTAGAAAGTACCTTTTACAAGCCTTATGGCTATTTTCCATGATGAGAATGTGGAATTAGTTCCAATAAAATAGAATCAAAGTCATGATATTTGGCTTGTGACTTTTGAAAAGTGACATTTTTGCCTTCTGACGGTGCTCACTGAAGCATGACGCAAAATACGTCCACAACATTTACTCAGAAGGTAGCTTATAAAAATACCTACACGCTCATGTAAAAATATATTAAAAACTCGCATTGGTTCGGAAATTATTGATGTTTGTTTAAGGGGGGGGACTTACTCTTTTTTGTATATATTGGACCATTCATGCCATGAAGTAAAAAAAGTGCGTACGTCGCGGCCATGGCATTAATAGTCATCGTTTCGCCTTTCATCCAAAATGTCCCTCAGCGTGGTTCCTGGGACCCGTTGCAAAAAGAGTTGCGTTTAAACGCAAACCAAAAAACCAATCGCAAGTCCCGAATGCGCGCTGTTGATTGGTTGAAAATCAAGTTGCGCATGATTTTTAGAGTTTCGATTGATTGTAACTCTTTCTGCAACGGGCCCCTGGTGTCTGCTGTACAACTAAATTTCACTCTCTTTAGAAATGTGTGTGTGCGCGCTTGGATGAGGGTTGGGTTTGGGTGTGTGTGTGCGTACATGTAAAATGACACCATTCTGTAATCATCTGGAAAAACTGCACCAACTATCAAGAACTTCTTATAGAAATCTCACACTATACATGTACAATCCTTGGTCAACTACGAAAACATATCTCATTATGTTTCAGTACACACGAGTATGTGTCCGCATTGCGAGTTTATCTACACAAGCTTAGAATTACATCTGTATATTCTTCACTATTTGTATCGACGTTTGGTTGATGACTGATTGATTTGTTTACATGAATTAATATAAATGAAGTTGAAAAGAGCTACTAAGTGAAAAAGGGAAAACAAATGATATCACAAAGTCAAAAAGGACTGAATAATTTGAATTCGAAGTAGTAATTGTTGCTATAAATTCAACAAATATGAAATTTGTGGAAAAGGTAAATGTTTTGACACTGAGGTATTTTTTCATAGGAATGAAATGGTGTACCATAGTCTCCAAAGATCTATTTTTAGATGGTTTGAGAAAACAAAATAGCCGAAATAACAATCACAGATGGTGTGGCAGAATAATTCTCTCTGACCTTTTGAATGTCTGAACTCTCTGAGAAACTAGCATGATGAACTTTATAATGAGAGGGATGGTAAAAACAGGAATGGAAGGAAAGTAAGGGAGCGAGAGAAAGAAAGAGAGAGAGAAAGAGAGAGGGGGGGGGGGAGAGATGTTGGATGAATCGCTGGTAGATCATTCCGTACTTAAAGGTCAAGTCCACCCCAGAAAAATGTTGATTTGAATAAATAGAGAAAATGAAACAAGCACACCACTAAAAATTTCATCAAATCGGATGATAAATAAGGAAGTTATGACATTTCAAAGTTTCGCTTATGTACACAACTCAGTGATATGCAAATCAGAGAGTCAATGATGTCCCTCACTCACTATTTCTCTTGTGTCTTATTGTTTGAATTATACAATATTTCAATTTTTAGCGAAGTGACAATAAGAACCAACTTGTCTGAACCATAAGATGTTAAACAACTGTAATTCGTCATGTTCAGGGAGGAACAAAGACTTTGCTTCCCAGGAAAATGAGGAGAAAATTAGAATATTTCTTATAACAAAATACAAAAGAAATTTGTATACCAACCAGGAAGTGCATATAACTGTTTTATGAAATAAAAGCAAAACTTCAAAATATCATAACTTTCTTATTTTACATCCGATTTTGATGAAATTTTTGGCGTTATATGCTTCTTGGATTTTTTCTTTTTATTGAAATCAACATTTTGTTGGCGTGAACTTGTCATTTGAAAAAGGCAGTCGGGTACCTGGAGGGTGGCAAAGTGTCCCTGACCAAATTTATAATATTTATTTTTGCTCGTCAGAATTCTTTTTCAGAAATTGTTGAAGTTCTTATCTTAGTTTGCATTTCATTTTATTATTTATTATTAGTATATATATTATGTATATGAATATATTTATTGTAATTATTATTTCTCATAACCTACCATTGAGTATTGCCGTGCATGGATTCTGTGCCATCATGGTCATAGCTATATGAATATAATGACCAAACAAGGTAATTTGCAAAATTCAATGGTAAATTTCATCATTATTGCGCACTAAAACAATGTGTACTGCTTCTAAAAAACAATAGGTCGAATGCACCTGCAGATTATTCTGCAACGGAAATAAGAAATCCAGGAATGACCAAAATATATTTTGGAGATCAAGTAAAGCCATAGAAGATTATATTAAAAGAAATATCAAGAGAAGTAGTATAGCTAGGAAAACAAAACATGCTCTCAAATTAACGACACCATCTAACCATGCACCCAAACGTCTCTTTCTTCTCTGTTCCCTTGTTTTTCAAATTTCTGTCTCCGTTTTCTGTCTTTTACTTTGTTATCTAGATTTGTTTTATCCATAATTTTCTCTCTCTCACTTTTTTTCGTCCCCCATTTTCATTTCTTTGAATTATTATGTTTTCATTTTTGTTTTTGAAGAAAAATACGGTGAAAGTTTCAGACAGTTGTCCTCCCTTTGGAAGGATCATTTTCAAAGAAAGTGATGATAGCTGTGGGAAACTTGATTTAAGCTTCGCCTACCAATATTCTCTATCCCAATCTTTTCACTATATTACACACACATATATACATACATACATACATATATATATATATATATATATATATATATATATATATATATATATATATATATATATATATATATATATATATATATATATAATATGAGGGTGTGTGTGTGTGTGTGAGAGGCGTGTGTATACATATATCAATAATATATATAATCAATGATAACCTGATATATAAAATCCTGTTAATTCTCTTCCCTTATACAGTTTACTATCTGGGCAAGAAAAGAAGCGATGTCTTCCGTGCACTATGCTTTAGATAAAGGAGGCAATATATTGGATTACTATAATTTCTACTTCAGTACCGAATATCCGCTTCCAAAAATGGGTACGAATATTTCGATTTTTTTTTGAAATAATATTCTGAAAACGATATCACATCTCATTCCTTTTCCCGTCGTTTTCTTCCCCTTTTTATCTTGGTTAGGAAAGTTTTTGTGGTTCCAAGCCCCCCCCCCCCTCCTCTGTACGCCAGTGCGCATTACGATGATGACCACCGTAAATAGTGGTAAAATAATCCTTGCCATACTACTCTCTCGAACATTAAATATTTTTAGCATCGAATATCAGTTATTTCTGTGGTTCGAAATCATTAAGAGCTTGTCTGTTCAAGAAATGCTTAATTATACTACTCGATTATTTCAAATTAGCATTCATTGAAGAACAATGAAATGTAAAAATTATAGTGTGAAGACAAATATTCTTACGGAAAATGATGAGCGAATAGGAATTGTATCACAGGAATTTTTCTAAAATGATCATTGTATATGTAACATTTTGATTTGTCCGTATGATTTTCATTTTTTCTTTACCATTGATCCAGCAAAATTATATCTGATTTAATTGATATTCTACTTGTCTCTCGAAGATACTGTTGCCATCCCCGACTATGGTGTTGGTGCCATGGAAAATTGGGGCCTCCTGACGTTTCGTGAATATTATCTTCTATACACACCTGGTACGTCATCTCGATCCGACCTTCAGCATATCACCTACGTCATGGCTCACGAGCTAGCTCATCAGGTTAGTCAGAACTTTGAGCAGTAAAATTCCCTATAATTTTCCAGAAAAGTCACAATAAATAATAATAATTATAAAACTTCAAAGTCACAATTTCGGATAATATTGCCATATAGGCAACTTAGGCCAGATCCTTTCTCCTCTACACATATTCTTAATTTTACCTATTTGGTAGATGATAATACTTAAGGACTTGTTTAATGTTCAAGATGGGCCTACATTACCTGTAATTCAAGCGATTGAGCAAAGCAGACGAGCTTACTTTACACATACACAGTATATATATATATATATATATATATATATATATATATATATATATATAATCCACATACGATTAGTGCAAAACACCATTGTAAGGGTGCTCGACTAGCATGACTAGAGACATGTATAGGAACGGTAAAGTTAGTAAAGTAAGTAATATTATTGTATACTGGGGATTCCCGAGACCCTGAGTTGAGCTTTTGACTTGACAACAATTATTGTGTTGTGCTTTGATTTTACAGTGGTTTGGTAACTTGGTTTCATTCGAGTGGTGGAACGACCTCTGGTTGAAAGAAGGCTTTGCAACCTACGCCGGGAATATCGGCTGCGACGTAGTTCAGCCAGACTGGGGTATGGTAAGTTACGGTCATTTTTAAATATGTAAGTTACACTCTTTTCAAACATGTGTAACATGTGTAATAAATAAATGAATAAATAAATGAATACATAATTGAATAAATGAATAGATAGATAAATGAATGAATGAATAAATAACAGGGAGTTACCGCGACTTGGGGGATTTAAAAGGCTAAGAAAAATTATCGTGGGGCGGTCTATTTAGGAAGAGAAATGATTATAGAACAGGCTGCGATAACCTTTTAAAAATACGTTGGGGCGGCTCAACACACATAATAAATCACAATAAGTTAGCCATTTCAAGCTTTTCTACACACTTGGTGAAAGAGTGTGTGTGTCTATGGAAGGGGATGGGGTGGTGAAGCCCCCGCCGACCAACGGTTCCGCCGTTTCTGCTGGAAATTCGTGGAACATGTGTGTCGGTTATACGTTTTATCTTTCATATTATATATGTCAATATGTTACTCTGGAAAATATTTACCCTCAGCGCTGTGCACTTCGCCCAAAATACAATCCATCGGGAAGAAATATTTTCTTTAAAGAAAGATGTTACATTGAATCTCGAGGCAGGTACTGTACGATATGTACATCTTGGTTGTGTTATTTTTTGCATTTTGTTTTTGCTGATTACTTTGTAATATGTATGTGAACACGGTGAAGAGAGTGACAGACAGAGAAAGTTCTCCCTGTGCCATACCAACATCCCTTGATGAAAAATCGACCATCGGTGAAACTCCATGTAGACACACAACCACACCTACACACAAGTAACTGAGATTTAGCTTTCACATAGCAAAATCATAATCAAATCGTTCAATTGAAAGTCATTCCACATCTCTTTAAAAAGACGGATTTAAATTACGATATCTAATCTACGCACCTGTCTTTGACAAATTTCTTTGTTCGAATGTCATCAGAGTTGGTCCGTTTAATTTCCATTCAATTATACCACTGGAAATATAATTCTTGGTACAGACAGATCAGTTCACTGCGAAAGAGATGTTCAAATCCCTCCAGGAAGACGCCTCTCCTTCTTCCCGCCCTATCATCGTGGACGTCTTCACTGCAGACGACATTAACCAACAATACGATGTGATCGTCTATGATAAGGTAATAGCGAGTTTTCACTCAGCGACGCAGAATGAACCCTCAAACGCAGCAAACGCAATGAAAATGCAAGTCAAATCACAATTAAGTCTTTGTCGAGTGTCGGCGAATCGGAACAACAGTTTCGTCCGACATTCGAGAGCTGACGAAATATCGCAAATAGGTCGTTTGCAGTCCAGAGTCACCGACGAAACTGTTTTTTTACGATTCAAGATGGCATTTGACAATAGATTCTCTACGTTCAAGAAAGCGTCTTTGTAGCTGTTGCGAAATCTCTTTAATCTTTATGCTCTCGCGTTAACGCTCTAACAATAATCGGGGGGGGGGGCAGGCATTTTAATTATAAAGTTGAGACTATGCTCGTAAATAAAAGCAAGTAAAATTGTTTACACGCCGGGCAATATACACTCTAAAAATAGAAAACTAAAAATGAAGTGCTAATTTAGCTCTTAAAGAGCGTGTATAGTGACTGCACTTCGGAGTGCTGATTTGTCTAGTTCAAATTTGAACGAGAAAAATGAGCACTCCGAAGTGCAGTCACTATACAAGCTCTTTAAGAGCTGAATTAGCACTTCATTTTTTAGAGTGTACACGCGTACAGTGAACATGGTAGAAAGGGTATCAGCATCAGGCCTAACATTTTCTCCATATCAATTAGAAAGTAACATTGTGAGCAATTATTTAGAGAGGTAGGCCTACGTGAAAACAAATTGGTTTGGGGTACTTTGAGTTTAAGATGATGAAAACGTGATGACTTATTTCTTTCAAAGTGATCCAGGTTCGACCGGGGTGTCCATCTACTACTGACAGAGCCCCTACACTGTTAGAAAAAATAAAAGAAGTTCCTGCAGCAGAATCTCGAGAACACCTGTAATCTTACCGAATTGCGTAATAATCATTCTGTAAATTCATAAAACAAGAATTTTTCTGCAATTTAACAGAACAGGTCTGTTTAAAAATGGGAAAAGGGTGTTTTATTCAAGGAAATTTGTAAGATTCCATACATCAAATACCAATTTCCTGTAAGATTACGCAATTCGGTAAGATTACAGGTGTTCTCGAGACTCTGCTGCAGGAACTTCTTTTATTTTTTCTAACAGTGTAGCTTGTCATGGACAAAAAGATATTAATTGCATACCAAGAGCCCGTTTCATCATGTTCATAAGGACTTGCAACTGTTGTAGCTTTGCATGCCATTAAGACATCTACTATGGTAACCTTGATTTTGATTGGCTGCTGAGCCCTGTTACCATGTTAGTTGCCATTATGGCAAAGTTACAGCAGTTGCAAGTCCTTTGTGAAACGGGTCCCAGGTTGTATAGCCTTCGTGTAGGTGTTGCTCCAGGGTCTGCTGCGGAAAGAGTTCTGTTAAATGCAACTTTAAAACAAATCTATCGCAAATCCCCCATGTGCGCATTTATTTGATTTAAAAGCGAGTTATTGCTTTTTTTAAAATCTTACTTGCGTTCGATTGCACTTCTTTCTGCAACAGGGTCACAAGAACTGTCACAGAATGCATTACCGACGGTCATTCATGTACTTGTATGCGTTGACCAATGAGACGTTGCGTGAGACTTAGGTTCAATTTAAGTCGGTAATATAGTTTCGTGTAGCTAGGTCAAACGGCAATAAGAGCGGAATAATAGTGTAACAAAATGGGGTTTACTAAGTAATTCAAACTCTAGGAACTTGTGATTGTCTAAAAAGCATTTTATACAGATAATTGTGAATCAATAAATCAAGAAGTCTATCGGATCTTTATATAATCATGTACATTATATTCCCTCTTTTTCAAAGAGCCATGATATCAACAATACATGATACTAGAATAGTAACCAACGTCATCCTCCCTCATTCGGTTTTGCTGTCATGTCTAATATGGGTTGTAGTAACCAATTAGTTTGTTTAATCCAACAGGCAGCTTCTATCATTAGGATGATACACGATTTCCTTGGCGAAGAAACATTTAGGAGAGGGTTGCAGGTGTGTATAATTTATCAGCTTTTGATTTAAAGGAGAATGAAACCTTTGGAACAAGTGGGCTTGTGTGGAAAGAGAAAAATCAAAGAATAAGATCAAAGAAAGTTTTAGGAAAATTAGACAAATAATCAGAAAGTTATGAGCATTTGAATATCGCGATCACTAATGCTATGGAGATCCTCCCATTGGCATGCGACAAGGATGTGTGATGTCACATGTGAACAACTTTCCATTTGATGGACTATAAAATACCCCAAAATGTCTCCTTTTGCTTTTTCTTAGGTGATGCAAAATATTTATCCAAGATGTATTATTTTTTATCTGTATTACATGTCCTCAGACTATAGTAAAACACATAACCTACTGATAGATGTGACAAAAGAGGCAGTTTAAGTGAAATATATACTTAAGTAATGGGGAGAGTTGTTCACAAGTGACATCACACATCTTCGTCACATTGCCAAAGAGAGGATCTCCATAGCATTAGTGATCGCAATATTCAAATGTTCGTAACGTTCTCATTATTTGTCTAATTTTTCTCAATCTTTCGTTGATCCCTTTCTTTGATTTTTCTGTTTTCACACAAGCTATCTTGTTCCAAATGTTTCACTCTCCTTTAAAAGGCAGAACACAACAGTAAATTTCAAGAGCATCATTTAGAGCCACGGACCTCTATGGGCTAAGCTTGATTTTCTATATTAAAGTTACCTAGTAGGATGATGAAAATCGTCAGCTTAAAAAATATAATATTTTACAAAAGTTGATGCCTCATAGACTAAGGTGCACTTTCAATATCTGAAATTCTATTTTCAATTTTTAACGAAATTCATTGTAATTCACGCCAAAATGGAAAATAGAGACTATCAGTTGTTTTATACAAAACAAAAAACTACCGGTATATATGTGTACCAAGACTATTGTACAATAATGCAAGTATAGTGTATGCGACTTACCCGGGGAAATTACACCCTTTAAATAATATTTTATCATTAATATACCTTTACTTTCTAAACAAATAGAACTATGGGTTATAGTATATATATATATGAAGGCCATAATGGAGATACTAACCGATAATTTCTTTGTAATAGGAAATGTAATGTAATATGTGTTTCCAATAAGTCCAAAGGGATATACGTTTTAGAGATATGTTTGCCTTTTTATCGTCTTTGATGGCGTTTCAAATATTCATGTGATTTTTTGCAGCTCTATGTTGAGAGATATCAGTACGGTAATGCAGTTAACACTGATCTGTGGAATTGTTTCACAGATGTAAGTATACCCTTTATTTCCAAACACTATATATAGATGGCTTAATTGGTGGGAGTACCGCCCCCCAGAAAAAAGTTCCTTGACCGAGAAAAGAGAGAATAATATGCAAGGAAACGAAAGGAAAAGGGTAAAATATGGACTGGTTAGTGTGTTCAAATCATGTCCTAAAATTCGATTTTCATATTTAGAAAATGTTTTTTTTTGCTCCCTCGCTAGCGACTGTTGTTGGGATTTTCCCCCTCTCACACATAATTATATCCCTTCACTAGAATGCTTTGTTGTAGGTCTTTACCATATTTCGGATTCAAACTGCTGATTTTCAATGACACAAAAAGGGTAACTCAGGAAAATACAATTCACAAGTAAATGAATAATGAAATTAGACAACTTTAATATAATAATATTAAATAATTATTATATAAAGCTTTTCATGAAATCCATATCAAAGCGCTGTACATTGTAGAACATAAAGAAATATACAAACAAAAGTGAATTCGAAAAAATCAAAGTATCAAGGACTGTAAATGGGACTATGTTGAATATTCTTTCTTCATAAGATACGCCTTTAAATCTGATGTAAACGATGTGATAATTGGGATACAATTAATGAAAGCTGGAGCCTGTCGCATAAAAAATTTTACCTTAGAAAACTCTGGTAAAAACTGAAAACTAAGGTTAGTCTGATTTCTGCCATTGACTTTAACACAGGGCAAAAACTCTGGTAAGAACAACCTGAGTTTTCTCAGGTAAAAAGTTTTATGCAAGGACCTTTCATCTATCACCAGTATGTTTAATTTTTGCTTTTCTGGACCGTTGGGAAATTTTGATTTGCAGAACGAAGGGACCTACTGGGAATGTATGCCTTGATTAATTCAGAGAGATATTTAAAGCATGTCCATGAAGAGATTTGAATGTTGCGAGTAGTCTTTTGAATTGTATACAAAATTTATTATTTGGGGAGCTAGTAAGATGTATTTGGCATTTTATGGGATTTTACTACCCCGTCATAAATAATCGCAACCTTAATCATATTTTTCTCATTTAGGCCTTAAATGGGTCGACGATTGATGTCAAGGAGGTCATGGATACTTGGACATTACAGATGGGTTATCCTACTGTCTACGTCACTCGTGATTATTCATTAGTTAATCCGGCCTTCTCAGCCAAACAGAGTCGTTTCCTCATTGACCCGGAAGCGAATACTACAACACAATACGATGATCTTGGGTATAACATCTACTCCAATTCTTTTCTAAAACAGAAAAATCGTGTTAATTTGTTGCACGTTTATTGAATGCATCCTTTATGCCAATAAGGCATCTTATCTGTAGTCCGAGCCGCCACATTTCATCTCAAATCCTCACATTTAATAATAATAATGATAATGTTTATATTTACCCAGGGTAGCAACTTCAGTTAGGAAACTGCTCTACCAGCGGGTCCTGCATAACATAACATATTATTACCCTTCTCCAATCTAAATGCTGAGCGCCTAGCAAGAAGGCAGAAGGTCCCATTTTTATAAGTCTTTGGTATGACTCGGCCGAGGATCGAACCCACGACCTCCCGTTCATGAGGCGGACGCTCTACCGCTGAGCCACCATGCCCGGTTTCATCATAAATAAAACCATGGGGAATGCAAAATAGCCGCTCTAGCGGGACTGCTTAAAGACGCGGTGCAGACTATCGGCATAAGGTGCCTAAAGTATGCAACGGTGTAATACGTCTGCATATAACAACTGGGTACAGGCCTACATATGTAGGCCTATACCCGGTTGATGTATACCCGGACGGATTGTTTGTCCGGAAAAAAAAGCTTTTTCAGTAACTTTTACGATCTATATATTTTATTATTCAATTGGAAATAATTTGAGGCAATATAGTACCAAGCACAAATATTCACAATTATTTTTGCTATTTATGCTTAATTTTTTAGAAAATCCAGAGCAATCCATGATTTTGTTAAAATCTACTTAAATGTCGGCCCTCATTCAAGATAACCGCTTATGTGCGTTCTAAATGAATTTCTATCCTACTTGCATTTTATTTAAATCAATGCAGTCAAGCGACCTATTAATAAGGTTAATGTCAAGTTACGTGGCCACTTTTCATCATTTTTTGATGGCAACATCAGACCCAAAGAACAATCTAAAAGGGGACACACTTTCTGTCTTCGTTCATGAATTTCCTACGGAAATTATTCAGATTTTTCCTCGCTAAATTAATCTCACCAAAATATGAACTCTTGCTAAAGACTTCACCAAAATTTTCATGTAGACTGAAAAATAACGTCAAGATATCGAACACGTTCGTCTCCTTCCATTTGGGAGGAGACTTGGGACACCGTGATCCACTGATATAGGGATAAAATGGCATATTATAGCATCAAGACCAGTTGTGCGACCGGAAAAGCAGTTTTAAACAGCCATTTGGAAATATTAACAAGCGTTTAATCAATTTTAATACAAAATGTTAAGCATTATTATAGAGAACAAAATAGAAGATGATTACAACTATTGAAGTCTTAAAATTTTAAAGTGCCCGGACACCCGACCCCTATCCTACATACGAGAAGCTCTTCCCGTCTGGTCCAGGGTTATAGGCATTGGTTGTCAAAGATTGATTTCTTCTTCCTGCATGTTTTATGTTTATGTTATAAAAAAAATGGCTGGCCGTTTGTATAAAAGTGATTTCAATCAGGTGACGTAACATTAACAGTTTTTTTTCATGTTAAGTTCAACGTTGTGGCCTCAGGTTGTGTTGACTCAACAGTAGTTGGGATCTTGAAATGACCCAATGAGTCTTCAGAGATTTCATCATATAATTTATGTCATATCTTTCCAAAGAGAATCTTTATATTTCTGGGTATAGGCGAGGAGATGTCACCTCTTGGTATAGGTGTTTCGTAAAGCTGTTTGTACGAAAAGAAAGCACAAGAAATGATTAAAAGTCTTGTGTAAACAGCTTTATCAAACACCCGCGAACCGAAAATCAGACACGAATTGGAAATCTAGCCTTAGAATATAATTGGTAAACCTACAATGTTATTATCCATCAATGCATCAATACCCGTTTTCAGTTCATCCTCTAACAATCTGACCATTTCTTCCAGCTATACATGGTACATACCGATTAGGTATACGACTAAGGGAGAGGCGAACTTCGACAGTCCTCCTCTTCAGTGGCTAACCCCAAACTCATCTGGTGGTAAGATCATAATCATATATTAACAACAACAACAACAAAAGAATCTGTGTCTCATCTCACGTTCATCATCATCATCATCATCATCATCATCACAAATCTTTAAGTCCGGTTTTGTTTCTGTCCCCATGAAGGGGGGAGGGGGGGGGGGCGGATTCCCCATCACACTCGCAGCAAAACCCCCTCGATCCACTTTGCCAGATTCACGTCATCTTCAATCCTCATAAAAATCCTCCTACTCGACCTCCTCCTTTACCTTTCTCTTCTTTGCCTGTCTTTCTCCTCGAACCATGCACCCTCCTTAAAGCATGCGGCTTCGTGATTATGCTTGGGCATTACCAAGAAGCGTCCATGCCGCTACAGTTAACCACATAGGCCTACTGCCATACTTGATTCTAACTGGCCAGCTAATTCGACGGTAATAATTAGAGAAAAAAAGGTGACAAGGTGCTCATTGAAAATGATCACTGGGTCACCATACTCGTTTGTATTCTAGCTCTTCATCCTGGTTATGTCCCTTTGTTCATCATTTTCTTGGTTTTTATTCAGTTACAACGCCTATCTTGGGATCCTCGGCAGATGAGTGGCTTTTAGTAAATATCAACGCCTATGGATATTACCGGGTTAACTATGATGAGCATAACTGGCAGTTGCTGATATCACAGCTTCTATCGAATCGTGAGGTAGGGATGCATGCTTCACATTTCTCATGCTTACTAAGACATTTTCATAATCGCCATCAACGCTCTTGACAGGGAACTTTCTGCAGAGCTCAATAGAATGTGATTTGTGAACATGGCGCTGGGGAAGCAGGGTGTGGGTTGCTCTTTTTTGTCAATTTTTCTTGACATACTGAAAATCTGCATTCGGGGATGAAGGATACCAGCTAGCCAGCACATCGATGAAAACATCGTTCCCAGGGGCACTGGTTGTGAACGTCAAGTGTGTGTTTGATTCGGACAGATCTTCATTATCACTGTGAATATGCACTGCACTGCACGAACTTAATCCTGGTGAAGAAAGAATTATGGCACATTGGCAATTGCGGGACAGGCGAGATCTGCTAAATATGCTAAAAGTGATTCACCAAAATTGGCCGCAAAATTGTCAATTTTCTCAGTTTCGCGACAGTATTTTTTTCATATGCATCGATAAACATGACGTATTACCGAGCAATCTCCATACTCATGACATTTACTTGATAATATCTACTTCAAATGAAAATTCATCAACTTTACGACAAAGTCGTCATCCAAGACTTGGTATAATGGTATAAGATGGTTTTGGAGTATACTTAGTATACTCCAAAACCATCTTATACTATTATACTAATTGAGGGTGACATAGATCTAATATGAAATGATAATGCTGGGTCAGTGGATAAGTGTCCGGAGTTTGAACCACAAGGTCTAGGGTTCAAAACTCGCATCCTTTGGCAAAGGTGTAGTAAATGATGGGTACCAACTAGGAAGGAATTACTTGAATGCTCGAGCGTCCAATCAGGGTAGCGTACTCAAGCCGTGATTATACTATGCAGCGCTTACATTTGTATTAAGCGTTATAAGGCATATTATTAATACCTGATTTGAATGAATTCTGCTCCTATTGACATACAGGCGATACCTATATCAAATCGTGCAGAACTTATCGGCGACGCCCTGAATCTAGCGAGAGCTGGTGACTTGGATTATACCATAGCCCTCAACCTCACCCGCTATCTATCCGATGAGAGGGAGTACGTCCCCTGGTTGACCGCAACCAAGGTCCTCGGGTACATCAATCTCATGCTGTCTAGAGCTTCAGCCTTTGGGGCTTTCCAGGTGAGTCGCTTGACCATAAGAGGATCAGGGGAATGAGGACACCTATTTGCACCCCCCAAATAAAAGAGAGAAAAGAGCTAATGAAGGGCGGAAAAGAAAGAAAAAGAGGAAAACGTAGAACAGAAACAACGGCAATGAAAGCAGGAAAAATAAAAGAAAAGAGAAAGAAATGAAGATAAGAAAGAATTTTTCTTTAATTGAATTCATTAGTTTATTTCATTTCTGTATCCATTGTTCAACAAATAGTAAAATTCCTTCACTGTAGAGTAGAAAATTGTGAACTGGGTCCCGATTCACAAAGAATTGTTTTGACAACACAATTTATGTTTAGCAAATTTACTCTCAGCCAATCAGATTAAAGGAATTCAGTAGCTTTTAACTATTTGTTGAAATACAAAGTTTTATGAGACGGGTCCCAAGTTTGATTTCAAGTGGCGTTTTGCTCATTTAAATAATTATGCAGAATGAATACATTCCCCGTTTTACCAGTTCTTTCTTTTCAATAATGAAATGAAAAAATGGAATCGAATGCATAATCGGATAAACGTGACAGTTCAAGTTTTGCCGAGTTTCGAGTTTTAATTTCCCAGTCTCATAAACGCCACTCCTATTCGAAAATGGCAAAAGTCCCGTCGCCAATATGCCACTTGTCTTTGCTATTTTATATATGCGACTCCAAAATATATATGCGACACTGGAATGTGGAATGACCTATAACATTCTAATGGGTGTAATCATCGAATGAGTTTTGTTCATTCTGTTGCTTTTATAGTCAAGAATTCTTGGTGTAAAACTGCTGTAAATTATGGAAGAGTTGTTTCACTAAAGGGCAGTTGAGAGACTGTTTTTTCTAGCTCTGAAATTTGCGAATGCTGAGTTAAATCACATTATATGTAAATATGTATATTTATTAAAGATTTTATTGGTGTCATTATTGTCTTTCTTGTCTACCTTTTCATATTAGAGATACATGTCAAGGCTTGTTGAACCTTTCTACAGGGATGCTGGATTATATAACTCGGAAAGCAATCATCTTCAACAGTAAGAAAACCATCAGTAATGTTTTTCACTGTCGAATAACAGGATTTCTATTCGGACCTCTTTAAGCCACAACATGAATTGCATTACCACAAATAAAAGTTGGAAATTTATTCTTCATATAATCATGTTATCGCTCAAAATGGAGCTGTTTTCCACTAATATCAAATCCCCAATAAAATCAGTTATTTGTATCAACTAACATTCACGGAATCTTATAATTGGCCTTCTAATTGGCCTTAAAATTACCTTCATCATGTTTATCTGGCTTCCCGGATACTATATTTTTATTTATAGTTGTTATTTTGATTGATAATATTTTCAGGTCTTAATGTTGAAATAGTTATTAATCCATTTATAGAGCTCAATGAAAATTATATGTAATCATGTACAGATTAGCTCGTGTTGTCGCTGAACAGGAAGCTTGTAACTATGGCAACCGTGATTGCATCACGAGAGCAACATCCATGTTTGCAAGTTGGATGAGGAATGACTCGTATAATACGTAAGTTGAACATTTCATTATTTCATGAGTATCTTTTAAGGAATGGACAAAATATGACATCGTAAGCGTGTCCTGTCTTTAAACTTCTGACGAAATGCAATTCAGATAAATATGATTTATAAGGATCCCCTCATTCCGGGGGGGGGGGGGTTAAGGGGGACCAATGATCTTGTACTATTTTTTTCAAAGTTTGAACCAAGAAGGGGGACGGGAAATACTATTTATCATTATTATTTTTGGGGGTATTTAAGTCTTCATTCACAATGAGGAAGCACTTGTACTCCTGATCCAAACTATTATGAGGGATGTATGACAAGTTGTTTCAAGTGTTTTATTTTTTGTAGACAGTTTAGATAATTTCAAAACAATTTAAACAATTTCTAAAGTACGTTTAACAATTTGTTCAAGTGACAACATGCTAACATTAATTTTTACTCTGTAGTGATTTAAGTCTGCGATTTATGACTTTATTTATTGAACTATTGTTGGAAATTAGAATTTAAGAATACCAAATTCATTACGGCTCTGTTAAAAATCACAGTATTCCACCAGATCAGAAGAAGCACGTGTATTGTACTGCAATCGCAATGGGTGGGGAGACAGAGTGGTCCTTTGCGTTCGATAAGTATGAATCAACCCTCGTTGCCAGTGAACGAGCCTTACTACTGCAATCCCTGGCGTGTGCCAAACAGCCCTGGATACTCAGCAAGTACGTTCTTTAACACTTCATCACGTGATCATGCGTCAACTCCTTGGTGGCAGAAAGACGGATACGTCGACGATTAATACATTCTGTGATTTCCTATGTGAAATTTAAAATGTATTATGTCGATATATGTGTATATATATATTTTTTTCTGCTATATGTTTCAATAATTAAAAAACAAAGAAGAAATTTATCACGTAAAATCATATTTCAATTAGAATATAAGAATGTATGTGTGCATATGTTATTCATTATGTCATTTGCTTATCATGTTAATATGCTGATAAAAAAATTATTACACTTGTATATACGTTTTTATTGGAAATGAATAAATCAAATCTAATCAAATCAAATGACACTGCTAAATAGCCAGGGATATGTGTGAAGTTTATGCAAAAGAAAACCAGGCATGCCGACTTGATAATTGACACAGAGATGAAAAAAATCACAATATGAAGATAATCTATTTTGTATTGATTGGCCCGTTGTTCTTATAATTCTATCATTTTGTATTAAACTTCTATTACATTTCTATAGCTCGTCATTACTGTATGACGATGTTTGCGTTTGCATTCCTCCATTGCTTTTTATGATTTTCGGCAAGGAGCGCATTTCATTAAGCTCATTGTGAGATAGAAATGAGTTTTACGCAGGGATTATTACCATTTCTTGTGTTAAAAGAATTATCTCTATGTACTTAACTAAGAAAGCGTTCCAGTCGAGCGTGAAATCGTCCATATCTTTACGAACTGCCATTTGAAACACCCTCCAGGAATCTCGTGCATTTTAACATATTGACTCAAACAAACCCGTTTGCACTCATTTATTTACAGATATCTAGGGATGATAACTGATGGAGTGATTAGATCCCAGGATGCCGACTCTGTTTTAGAGTATGTAGCGAAAAACCCGATAGGATACGATCTAGCTTGGCGCTTTTTCCAGAATAATTGGGATTTCTTTAGAAAAACGTAAGTATTTTCATCACCATCACCTCATGAATTCTATTCTACCATGGTCATCATCATCATCATCATCATCATCAACATCATCACCATCATCAACATCATCACCCTCATCGTAGTCATCCACATCATCATAATCATATCATCATCATAATCAACATCATCAACAACATCATCATCAACATCATCACCATAATCAACATAATCATCATAATCAACATCATAATCATCATCATTGTAGCCATCATTGCTGTCACATTCGTCGTCTTCCTATTAATTCCTTATAATCATCACATACAGCATAAATGTAGTTTCATCATCAATTTTTCATCACCATTCACATCCTTTTCATCATTATTACCATCGTCAACAGCAACAGGCTCTGTCTGTTTTCCATTATCGGTTGGATCTTAGCTTCCAATTCCTTCAACTATTCAGAGTCTGTTCGGCTAAAAGTATGCCAGTTTCAATTATAACTATCATCTATGAAACAGCATGCGCATCGCAAAAGTATGTGTGTGGGTGGATGTGTGTGGGGTGTTCTTTTCGAGAGGGCGAAATGTTTTTTTTTTGTATCTTGATGTATTCATATCTACCTTAGATTGCGGCAAGAAAGCGCACTTAGTCAAAATAGGTGCAAACAGATATTTACACCATCAGATTACGTTCCTGCCTGAAGCATAGATCATAGATTTATAGATATGTCCTGATAGAGTTATTCCCCCCTGGTCCTTTTTGGTACCATGCTCATACGGAATTTGGCATCCACGACTGACTTCGAGGCAATCTCTAGAAGGTCGTAAAATCTCAGTTGCGTCAGGTTGCTGGGAGAAGAATCAAACAAAGTGAGAAAACTGTTATTGTGTGCACACAAAAAGACACCTACATACACACATTCACACCACATTAACACATCACTTTTCTCGGACACACATACCCACTAAAAACACCCACCTTCACCCCCACACACGCTTGTTAAAAAAGCTTCCTAATCCCTCATGAAGTAGTGTTTACATTTCCTCATCTCCTTATCTCATTGGTTATGTCTTTCGTTGATTACCAGTGGCCAACTGTCTCATAAATTACCTTCTAAATTTGCTTGCCTGATTTGGGAAGCAGTTACTTATTTTGGACCCTTCACAAATGTGTGGTGGAAGGGGTGGTTGTTTCTGTGACGAATGATGGTTAGGTTTCATTTCCATATATATCAAGATACTAAAAACATTCTCTCTCCACACACATGCATACCCTTTAAATGTTCATACTTTATACAAGACAATTTCGAATTGATGGGACATGTTTTGTGACTCACTCTGTATATGTACATGATGTAGGATATATCTATTCTATTTTTTTTGCAAAATAACGTAAAAAGGGACTTGTTAATGACTTTTTGTAGTGAATCAAGGATTTGATACATGTATCTCACAAAATGCAAGCGTAAGGTGGGAGCCAAAAATGTTTGATGTTTGATCTGAAATATAATGAAATACAAATAATGATATTTTACTTGTACCCCGACTGAGTGAATTGAAACCTGATTTGAAATATCTGCACATTCGTCACTGATGGTGATTTTTCTTTTGTGTTATTGTTTATTCTGTGTGGGTTTTTTGGTCTCTGGCACGCGTTAAAGATATTAAGAGAACACATTGCACAACGAAGAGGCACATTGCGTGGCCAAAAGGGCCACCTTTCAGTGCCCTTGGGAAGGCACAAATAACTCATCTGCACCTTTTTCGTAACCACATGTTCACATGCAGGAGATCCAAGGGAGCCGAAACGACTGCGGTTCCCTTATTGACGGCGCATGGCGAGAATAAATGAGTGAAAAGAAACATGTAAAGAACAAAAAATAATAGGAGTAAAAAATAAGGAATTGAATTAAATAAGGGACGTGAATAATTGGGAAAAGTATAACTATCAAGTCAATATATGAAAAAATATTTCTATCGCATTTTGCGTTCGAGGGTGAAGAATAATGGTTTATTTCTTTTATTATTTACAGCTACGGCAGTACTTTATTTCATTTTGCCGATCTTATCAAAAAGGTCACTGCCTATTTCAACACGGAGTTACAACTCAGAGAGGTAATTCTTTTCTTACTTCATTTTCGGAGTTCACTTCACTTCAGGGTTTGGCCTCTTTAAAATCAAACCATTTATTTAAAAGTAGAAAATCTAAAAGCAATTCTGTTTTTAAAAACTTTATTATTTTTTCAAATGCTGATAAATGTTCAGCATTTGAAAATACTGCGTGCTAAATTCCATTTGATTTTACCAATGTATAACTCGGCTCTGCAAAGCCGAATTCTGCTCATATCCCGAACGCATCTTTGAAAAATTATGTCTATTACAATTATAATTATTATTATCATTATTATTGTTATTATTATCACTATTATTATCACCAAAATTATTAGTATTATTACTATCATTGTTAGGCCATATTATCATGATTATTGTTTAGTCACTTTTTCTGGGGGAGGGGTAGATAGTCCAATTAGCTCTTCCTCTTTGTTTTCCAATTTTGACTGAAATTCATGTGCAACGGAAAAATAAACCTGTGCAAAAGCTGACGATATATTCCCTTACGGTCTTGGAAACCGCATCCAAATGCAATTAGATAGAAATTTCAATGGAAACTAATCCCTGGCAGTCCATGTTGCTTGTCAATTATTGCCTTCTCCTTTCTACCTATGATTAAACAATCTGTATACTGAATTTATTTTTTCAGCTTGAGGACTTTATATTGCAGCATCCTGACCAGGGAACGGGTGCCAGAGCGTTTGTCCAGGCCGTACAGCAGACCAAAGCTAACATCAGATGGGTACGACGTTATCGGGAGAAAGTGCATGCATGGCTTCAACAGGAAAATGAAGGTTGAGTCTTGGGAGTTGTTTCACCAACACCAATGTGCACTTGCTTTTTCGTTTCTTTGTGGCAGGCATTTCAGATCTTTTTAGATGTTGATCTGGCTTCGGTCCTTCATGGGAAGTTCCCGTAGGGATATCCAGGGTGACCAGATTTCACAAAATGAAATACGGGACAATCGACAAAAAAATCAACAAAGAAGGCTACACAATGTTACACCTGTGAACAATTATAAAGAATTGGAAGGGATCGAGGCCGTGAAGGAAAAAATAAAGGAGAGAAAGAAAAGACGAAAGAAAAGAGATGAATTGAGAAGAAAGAAAGAAAAAATTAAGGGGAAAATGAGGGAAAATATAAAAATATAAAGAAAATTAGAATAAAAGGATGAAAGAAAGAATAAAAGAGAAAAAAAAGTTTCCGTCATTCTTTGAATTGAATAAAGAAAGAAAGGAATTGAAGAAAAATACATGTGTTAAAGACAAAATAAAGGAGAGAAAGAAAAAAAAGTAAGAAAAAGGAGGAGGAAAGAAAGAATGAAGGAAAGAAAAATGTTTCCTTCATTCTTTGAAAGAAAGAAACAAAGAAAGAAGGAAAACAGTAAGGGAGGAGGGAAGGAAGGAAGAAATTCAGGGAGGGGGAGAGAAAGAGTAAGGGAAAGAATTAGAAGGAAAAATAAAATAAAGAATGAAAGAAAGGAGGAAAGAGGGAGGAAGAATGAAGTAAGGAGGGAGTGATAACATAATGGAAGAAGAGAAAGAATTAAAAGAAAAAGGAGAGGGAGGGAGGGGGAGAAGAAAAAGTTTAAAGAAAGAATGAAGGAAATAAAAAAGGGAAATTTGATAAAGAAGACGGGTAATAAAAGGAGGAAAGAAAGGAAAATGAACACAGAGAGTCAGAGAGAAAGGATCAGGAAATTTACAAATAGGAAAGAAAGATAGATGGAACAAAAAACGGGTAAGCAGGAAGGATATAGAAGGATGAAGAAAGAATGATAGAAAAGAAAGAAAGAGGAATCTGAGAACCCATAATATAATTATCCAAATTTCCCGCCGATTTTGTGATTATTTTGCATGTTTGGTGGAGAGAATCTGCTCCGATCCTACATGCCTATAGCTAGTACAGCTTGCCACACAGTGGCAGGAGGCCAGTTCGTTTGCGATGTACTGGGTTAGCAAGAAAATTACCGCAGAACTTGCAAAAGTTTATTTCGATTTTATTGTTGTCTCTGCTTCGTCATCTGTTGGTTATTTTGAAAATTCGTCACTTTTAAATACATTTTGTTCAATATTCTGAAATACGGGACAATTAGGCGTCCCGGGGAGGGTTTGTCGGGACGCCGGGACAAAGAAGGAAAATACGGGACAATCCCGGGAAATACGGGACGTCTGGTCACCCTGGGGATATCATTCAAGGGACTAAACATTTCGAGATTCTTTGTGTCGTTTGCGTGGGAATGAAACTGATGGAACGCTGTATCATAACAAAAAGGATGGTAGAGAGTCAAAAGTCTTCCCCGAATTCGGAGAACTTGTGTGACATCTAATGTTTATCTTGCAATCCGATCCAAATTACCACTAAACACTTGCCATTGTTTGTATAAATGTAATGATCAAATGTATTATCCTTCCAACCGTCCTCTATAGGTACTTGATGACATGAATGTTATCTGTTTTTATATGTCCATGTAAATATCTTGAAGAATATGGATGTCATTAAAATAAATGTATCTTGTGTAATGCATCTCAATAAAGCACGCGTTATTTGATGTAGACAAGGAGAGTTCTTTTAGTCTTGGTTGTACTGTTACTATTTATGCCTGCAATCCAGATTTTTGATCAAAATCACTCTTTTCCAAATTACATTTATTTTTGTTTAGATTGCGTTGTGCACCATGACATTTTAAAATATACAGCTTCAGTTGAAAAATATGTCAGGATAGTTTCTTGTGTAGTCTATTGATTTAAGTGTATAATGATAATATACTATATGCATACTCAACTGCGCTTTGATACCTGATATCATATTATTACCCCGGCAGCAGCTGAGCCGCCATATCAGGCGCTAAAGTATTCAAGGAATAAATCCTACCGGGTACCCATTCACCATACCTGGGTCGAGTACAGCACGATAAATTTCATGCCAAATTAAGGAAATACCATGGCTGGGATTCGAACCCACGACCCTCTGTTTCAAAGTCCGGAGACGAATTCACTGGGCCACAACGCTCCACAAGCATCACCAAAATATTATTTCCCAAACCAGTCAGCTGTGTAATAAATTTATGTTGGGTGATCCGCTCCTGGAAATGGAATCGTATTGAAATCATTATGACATGATTGGCAGGCAAGTTTGCAGTCAAACGCAACTCCGAAAATCATACGCTGAACCCATGGGAAATCCCCGACATTGCGCGTAATTGCTTGAAATTTCCAGAGTTTAAAAGCAATGCTCAGAGAGTGTCGATCGTGGTCGAGTGGTTTAATTTACACCTTGAATCAGAGGGTTGTAATCTCAGCCATCAAACACAAATTCGGAGCATGTGCAGATAAAAGTCATCTGTATCAAAGTCTATTACCATCAAGCGATCTGCCACAAATCAACGTCGGCTCATATCAAAGGTATATTTGTATTGTTTTGTGTAAATATCTTCATTATTCCGTCCTTAGTTTCTGAATGAAATGTATAATTTGCTTACGACTGATAATCCTTTTCAAATGTATGAATATGAAAGCTTGAAATTCATGAAGGGGTTGCTATATATATTTTCATGAAAATTTTATGTGAGTACTAAAAATTGATGAATGAATTATACATACTTTGCATGAGATCATAACGTAACTGTTGGTTATTGAGTTGTATGCTTGGATAGGCGAGGCTGTGGGTGTAGAGGTGTGTATTTAAGGGGGTTGATAATGTGTTTGGGAGTGACATACACTCTATTTTTTACTAAGGAAGACGGGGGGGGGGGGGTATGTTTTTGCATTCTTTTTAAAGTTTTTTTTTGCCTCTGAATGATTTCGTATGAGGAGATCTGTATCTGATGAGCAATGTAAACTACTGTTTTATCACTAAAAACTACGGTATATGATTGTTTAGCTTCTTATAAGAATGCATTTGACAAAATGTATACATTTATTTAACAAACGCGCAATGGCTAGACTCTAAATTGTTGAAATCAGAATGAGTTGTTTTTGTATAATTGTATATTTTACACAGGTTATGTAGATTCGAATCAGTGATAGGTCAATACGCCATCACGTGACCATAGCTGCGAGGATCGCATTTGTTGTATCTTAACGCGTCGATTGCATGAAGAACGCGCTTGATGTATTAAAAAAAAATCTATTATGACGTAGATGGATCAGAGCTGTAGCAAGAATTTCGGGTTTGAGCCAGATGATGAATGCAATTTCCGATGGCGAATCCACATAGACTATATAATATAACAGATATTGCCTGGTCTATCGTCATAATACAAAACATTTCAACTCCCCTCCGAAGCTATATTTTTCCCAAGGGATTTATATTTTGCCCGAAGCGCGCATAACTCCGTCGGGGAGAGGAAATGTTATATTCAAACTCTAGGTATGCAATAGGCCTATATAATTATGGACGGGGTATTGTCAGGTGGTCTGTGCCTGTCTAGTTTCGTCTACTAGTCCCACTTTCTCTAATCCTATACTCCATCTTCAACTACCTGGGGCCTGTTGCAGGAAGAGTTGCAATCAAACGCAACTCAAAAAATCTTTCGCAACTTTATTTTCAGCCAATGAAGCACCCGTATTCGGGACTTGCGCTTGATATTTTGACTTGCGTTTAAACGAAACTCTGTCTGCAACAGGCCCCTGGTTTGCTATGCATTGGTCCTATTTCATTTTACCCCATTTTAACATTTTGCCTAAAATACAATCAGACTATTCACATTTTATCTAACATCCACTTGGTCTGACATGCTGTGATCAGACCACACGGGTCGTGTGGCCCAGTGGTTGTAGCATTGGACCCATATAATCTCAAGGATGTCAGTTCGAATCCCTATTCTGCCCTTGTCTCCACTTTGATAAAAAGACCCGAGAGTAATATCTGTCGTCTATAAGGTCTGCCATTATTATACCTGATTAAAATAGACGTACGTTTCCTTGGTAATTGGTTATCTACCAGCTTGGCTTTTAACAGCAAAAGCTCCCCTGTCGAGTTCCTACGGGAGTTAGCATAAACAGAAACAGATCAACCGTTTATGAACCAGGTTATCATTGACGAAAAAAAAAACAATCGGGAAACAAAGATGAAATTAGATCAGCTGGGCAGTAACTTGAATGAGAATTAGATGAAATGGGCATCAGACCAGTGCCCCGTAACACGAAGCCTAGCGATCGATCGTGGAGCCGATTTTTACGATTCATCATACACAATTATCTATGTAACCAATCATAGAAATAAGTCTTACATCAATCGCTATGCTTTGTGAAACGGGGTCCAGGTGAAGTGTAAGCCAAACTTGATAGTAGACTAAATGTGTGTAGCCCTTGTGGTATATAAGACTATCTGATAAGTAGAGTACGTAGACCATGCGAATATCAAAGGGCAGGTCCATCCTATTAAACAAAAAGTTGGTTTAAGTAATAAAGGAATATCAAACAAGTATCAAACCATATCAACGTTACATGTATGTGAGAGTGAATGGCGTTTGTGTGTAGTAGAGATCATGTAGGTATAGAGAGGAACACGATCTTGAGAATGGGGAGGGAGGAGGGGCGGTGTCTTGATATCATTAAAACTACACTGCAAAAACTCCGGTGTTGATATAACACCAGCACGGAATCTATATATGCCCGCACCATGGAAGTATTGAAACAACACCAGTATGGAATCAATCCAATGGTGTTTTAATACAATTTGGTGTTGTACAAAACACCTGTCTGGTGTTAGACTAAAACCAAACTGGTGTTGTTTAACACTTCTCTGGTGTGGACATAATAGATTCCAGGCTGGTGTTAAATCAACACCAGAGTATTTGCAGTGTACTTGAATCCGACATCAATCCCCTTGTAACCATTATTCAAGATTGTTCAAGCCGGGACAGCAGTACCCTCTGGTGACAATGGACGATGACATATTTGCAATTGTTTGTCTGGTGCAAATCTTTAGATGATCTGCAATTCCAGTCCACCAACTTTCCACAAAAAGCCTCTCAGCTCTCCGTTGTGATTTGACTTGCATTTCCAAAGGAATTGATGTGTTATAGAAAGCGGTCGCGTCTTGAAAACAACAAACGAATTTAACCCACTTTACGAATGTAGGCAAACAAATTGTACCTTATCTCTCTCGCCATTTTACTGTTTTTACGAGGTAAATGGAATGATTAATGAAGCAATCTCTTTGAATGATAGAAATAATGAAGAAAAGTTTATTCCAAATATTCCACATATTGTAATCCATGCTCACCACATAAGTTATTGTATTATAACCCATACAACCAACAATGCAATAAGAGACATTAATAGTAATAATGGTAATAACTCATATACACCCAGGGTATCCACTTCAGCTGTAAGCTGATCTCCAAGCAGGCCCTGCATATATGTTATTCAATATTGATCACGTCGAGACCCGTTCAGATAATACTACAGGGCTAAGCAATATTCTACAATATTCGCAAATTGAGAGAAAAATGTATCTGAACAGGGGGCCGTTTCATAAAGCTGTTCGTAAGTTAAGAGCGACTTTAAGAACGACTGGTGACCCTTTCTTGTGGTAAACGATATGTTCATTGGTGATTAATTAGAAAGGTTCACCAGTCGTTCTTAAAGTCGCTCTTAACTTACGAACAGCTTTATGAAACACCCACCAGGTAATATCCCAAGTTGCATAAACAAACTCAGGAAATTAAAATCATTTTGTCATATCATGACCTCTGAATGCGATGTCTTATATTATGAGGTCATGATGCTGTATCTATGTCTGCCAATGCCAGCCAGAAAAAAGTTGAGCTAATATTCAAAGATTTTAAAAGTCAATGAATCTGCAGCTATTGCCTCAACCGACACCTCTCACTAACTGGTTGCGGACTTTTTGCGAAATTTTGTTTCCCGGCCAGTCGCTCCATTTCTAAACGGGTCTCAATTGCCTTACCCGTTATAGAGTAATGTCCCATTTAGCCATATTATATTGACGTACGTATGCCAAGCCGTTTAATCACCCAATCCCATTTCTTATATAACAATGATATCATTCATATCACGAAATCAAATTCCATAAAATACCATTTTAACAATGTCATACGTAGTCAACATCAAGACTTGAAAAACCCTTAAACGTAAAAAACCCTTTATGTATAAAGATTTTACGACGATTTGAATGATGAACATTGATTAACATACATTGTTACAAACTAAATATTAAACTCAGTCCATTGTGTAATGATATAAACTTCTGAAAATGATAGACCAACTATTCTAGTTAAACGAATGCTTAAAGGACAAGTCCACCCCAACAAAAACTTGATTTGAATAAAAAGAGAGAAATTCAAGAAGCATAACACTAAAAATTTCATCAAAATCGGATGTAAAATAAGAAAGTTATAGCATTTTAAAGTTTCGCTTATTTTCAACAAAATTGTTATATGAACGAGCCAGTTACATCCAAATGAGAGAGTTGATGACATCACTCACTCACTATTTCTTTTGTATTTTATTATATGAAATATTTTAATTTTCTCGTCATTGTCATTTGAAATGAAGCTTCATTCCTTCCTGAACATGTGGAATTCCATTATTTTAACATTTTTTGCTTCAGGCAAGGAGGTCCGAACTGTCAAATTTGTAAAAATTGAAATATTGTATAAATTCAAACAATAAAAAACAAAAGAAATAGTGAGTGGGTGACATCATCGACTCTCTCATTTGGATGTAACTGGCTCGTTCATATAACTATTTTGTCGAAAAAAGGGGAAACTTTGAAATGTCATAACTTTCTTATTTTATATCCGATTTTGATGAAATTTTCAGCATTGTGCTTGTCTGATTTTTCTCTATTGATTCAAATCAACATTTTTCTGAGGTGGACTTGACCTTTAACTATACCACTACCACCAAAAGGATATACATTCCGAGGCCATTTTCATCGAGTTACAACTATGGTAAATGCTATGACAGTCGTAAGACTTTTTCAAACGGGCCCCAGACTATCATTTTTACCGTTTTTCCCACCGCAGTTAGGAACCCAAGTCTACATGATATGAATATTCATGACTTGCGTCTTCGGAATATAACTACTCATGCGCGTGGACTTGCATTATTGCAGCGAGGAAAAGAGGCTCCCAGATCCCAGCACAACATGGCATCAAAACAATTCAAACAATTCTCTATTACCTCGAAACAAAATCAATATATAATTTCAGTTTAGCATATTGTATTTGAGTAATGAAAGGCATTTTCGGACGATCTGATTCCTTACCAATATCGCACAGGTTCGCGTATTCTGATCAATTCTCGCCTTTCCGATAAAATAGTCCCATCGTTTTATTTTCGTCATAGTTTACATAATCTATCGCAGTGTGTACAAGTCAATGAAGTACAGGTTTGCGGAGAGCCGCACGAAATTGCCGAATCTCGATAATTTTCCTCTATTATAAGAACTCCTCTAATTCCGAAGACGCAGGTCATGAAAATTCAAATCATGAAGACTTGGTGTCTGGAACTGCGGTGGGAAAAAAATTTCGCGGGTTATCTGCGTCGCGTTTACACGCTGTCCCAGCTCGCGGATCAGACTCGGCTCGTGGGGCAAAAACACAGACCAGTGGATGAAATTTACGACATGAAACCCCCGCTAATTGCCGGGGCAGATATAACTTTGTGTTTACACGGAGAAAAAATTTCCATGTCTTCACCGACTTGCGGTTCTGATCCTACTATTTTGGCGGAGCAATATCGCAGTGTGCACCGCGAGCCGGTGCAGCGTGTACGGTAAAAGCTGGCCTTGTATCAAGAATACAAAATAATGAATTTTTAAAAGTGCTAGCTGATGAACACTTGTCTGCTACATGTACTTCATTCAGTTCACAATTTCATTAATATATATATTAAAGCTATTTACAATACCACATCAAACAAGTAACGGTAAAAACATTCACAAAACGTGTTCAAAACGTCTAAAATTTTCTAAATGTCCTCAAACCCCGACTATCCCACGACTTTCTCAAGACAGTTCTCACTGCGAAATTAATTGCCATGATACAATGGTCACTTCTGCAGCTTACAGCGCGCATGCGAGTCGTCATTGCGTGCATTATCATTGGAGACCCATTTTCTGCTGCATAAAAAGAGTCAAAGTAGAATTGTACAGTCTGAAAAGAATGTGTATAAATGACGCAGTAACCATAGTTGACACGGACTTTCATTGGGCCTCATAACAGCTCCATCAACGTAACATAGATGAAACGAACATACGGGCACAGCAAGAGCCCCATTCGTATTTACTACGCGGTCAATGCACATATCAAGTTATAACTACGTCCCCCGCTACGTCCAAACAGAGGTAGATATACCATCTCACAAACTGCTCAGACGCAGCTAAATCGACGTAATGGGAACGGTTTCGACGCCGTATGGACCGGCTCATGATGAGAAAAATACATACATTTCGATCGTCACGAATGGAAGATGAATTTTAGAAGGATGTTGCACAGAAGTGTTCTCATTTGTCGAAATATCAAGTTAGCGCTACTTCCAAACTCCCCAGGGATAAAGGCCGCATAAGACAATATTTTCTGCAAAGTACTGGTTTCGAAAATTTTATTCAGAAAACACGTTATATCTCTTAATTCAATCGTTCATTAATTATGCAATTTTATTCAAAATCAAGAAGCTCTCATCTTTTCTATTCTATTCTTTTCTATTCTTTTGATATTATATTGGTTTTTATTTGATAAATAATTTCCAATGCAACGACTTGTTCAGAAAATTACTACACACGGCCTTTCATGAAAAGCTCTCGAGTTGATTTGATTCCCCTCCCATAACCCACCCTTTGAAAAAAAAACCCGGATTTTTCAAAAGGGTGCGGCCACTCCCGCTCCGTGTCCGCTCCGCGAACGCAGACGATTGTCACAGGCCATTTGGTGCGACTTTCTTGATGCCTCGTCTCTATAAGACGAAGTGCCAACATCATTGGTTCGAAGAAACAATTTCGCCATGTGGATCATCCATGCCAAGGCCGTGTCACGTCTTTGTGCTGGAGTCATGTTACCCTTGGGGGTATTGCCACTTAAATCGTTAATAATTTGTTGCATATAACTGATTCGCACAGCACCGAACAGTTCGCGTTACGTTCTCGCTATGCCCTCGCAGATTCCTGTATCTACGCCCATTTAGATGTGAATACTGCGTGGTGTGCGCGCAATGGGAGTGTAGCAAACATGAATGGGGTTCTCTCTGTATCTGCTACATATATGCTGGAACTGTTAGTAGGTCCTGAGCGTCATCAGTACTCAATGTGCAGATACCGCCGCAGCGTTCGGTTAAGTTCAAATTCGATGTAAATGAAAATGGATCTCTAAATATCATGCAGATTACACAGCATCGGTGAAGTTGTGTCAACGATTTCACTGCGCCACATCAGAGACCATCTTCGTCTTGGTCATTCTCCTTCGTCGCAGTGAGAATTGCCTTGATGCAGCGCTCATTTATTAAATCAAATATATAACAAATCTTATACATGTTTCATTTTTTACTAATGCTATCTCTGACCAAAGCAAATCAATATTCATAATAAATAGAAATCAATGTACACTTTCACCAACCATTTTTTAAAATAAGAAATAGGCACAAAATATTTACAAATGCACACTTTAAATGGAGTGGTGATCCATAATTGTCATTACACAAATAAACTTAATTTCCAAGAGAGTCAAGACCAGAGGCCCGTGGCAGAAAGAGTTGAGATCGAACGCAACTCGAAAATTCTTGCGCAATTTGATTTTCAGCCAATGAACCCCCCACTCCGGGGTCGGAGAGACCGCATGCGAGTTCCCCAAATGTCCGATAAAGACGCGGGACAAGTCCGGCCCGTGTACTTGACTTTTCACCCGGAGGCTTCTTTAAAAAGGGGTGTTTTTTCTCTCTCTTTCTCTTTGGACTCCTGAGAAATTTAAACAATCTTTCCTAAGCAAAAGAGGGTTCCCACAAGCAGCCATAATGGAGGACAAAAAATAAAATTCTGTGCGTCAGACTATGAAAAGTAATTGTTTTCATAGTTTTGTCCTACATCCCCCTACATCACGAAATCAGGGAACCTCTATAATTATGACAGTTTACCTGAGATGAAGGGGGTTCAGAAATTTTGGCAGACATGAGATAGGGGGTGCTATCAAAGGGAGGGAACGAGCAAATAGGCGTACCCTAAATAACACTATGTGGGGGTGGGGCCGGCCAATGAACCACCCATTTTCAGGACTTGTGCTTGATATTTTTACTTGCGTTTAAAGGCAACTCTTTCTTCAACGGCCCCACGTGCATAAATTATCGTTACTTTATTGTTCATTAATATTCATTGATGTATATTATATAATTATATTATATAAATTCAATAACCTTTAATATAATAAAGTACGAATCCATAACAATTCATTCTATTTTGTTTATTTCGTATTCTCCCCATTTCATGGCTCTTTTTTTTATCAGTCTTTGCAATTGAACAAGAATTTAAAGAAATGGTGAGTAACTTGACAACAGGCATTCCACGAGAGTGTGGCCTGAGTTTATAACCCCATGTTTTTAACCAATCCATAGCCTATAATCGAGGCGGAGGCTGCAGTTATTGTCTTTGCGGTTATTATGAACGCAAAAGATACGTCTGACCAAGCGAAGACTACGCATTTGTGGCTGCCACAAATGCCTCGTCTTCGCCAGATCAGAGTTATCTCTTGCGTTCAGATTAACCATAGCTGTTAGAATGGAACCACCCAGTGAAAATAACACACAGTCACCCAACCCTTCCTTGTGAAACGATACGTTGCAGAAACACTGCAGATATAATAAAGATAAGTCCTGTGTATCAAGAGAACAGCAAAATTAATTCACAACAATGCTATCATTATTTCATTATTTAATTCATTCAGTTTATAGCTGTTGGATAACATATTGTAACCAATGCAAAAGATATCAATATTTATAGTAAGAAAACTTAAATTTCTCTACATGTATCATAAAACATGAAAACGACCTATTATTACAAGTACGTTCTTATATGCCTTGAAATCGAATCGGTCACCATTACGTGCATAATATGGATTAAATTGTTTTATCTTTGACCATAAACAAGCCAATAATCGGTACTAAATGTACACTCCTCTACGAATACACGCCCACACCCACAATAACGAACACAGACTCACGTACTCTAAAAGAGCAAATTCCCGGAACAAATCTAGTCCCTATTCACTCTCTTCTTGGAGTGATACTAGGGACCATTCCCTTTTGAGTGAAATGTACATCATTTTAAATTGCGTTATGACTCGTTTGGAGTGAACTGCGTGTGCCTGTTCCTACAGTTCACTCTAAAAGGAGTCACAATACACTCTAAAAGGATGTATACTTCACTCAAAACATGCAAAAGGGATTGATCCATATCCCTCCAAGCATTGCCAAGAGGAGTCTGATTAGTGACTAGATTCGTCTTTTGCATTTAGTGGGTACATACATCCGTTCTATCTTTCTAACCATCCAGTTTCTAATTGCTGCTATTCAGGATGGTAAGATATTGTACAAGCGTCTTCCAAAGGAGACACTGTTTTTCACGAATAATACACACAAAAAACCCCTTCACACACACACACACCCCTCCCTCCCTCCCCACATATACATTTGAAGAGCTCATTTGCAAAAGGGGTTAGATCAATTTTCCTAAAATCTGTTTTTTGTCTCAATATAAAGATTTTTAGTAGCTTTATAAGACGATATCAAAGGAAAGTCAAAATTCCAATTTTAACGTAAATAAAAATGGCAAATAAAAATCCCTTTTTTTATTCAAAAGGGGTTGGATTCATTTCAGAGAGTGTTAAAAAAAGGCCTATATCAACAAAGCTATTTTCTTGATAGGAAATATTCCTCAAATATTAAGATTTCTTTAATACTCAATTTTACGTTAACGTGGTAGGGTAGTATGACAATTTAGTTTTTAATAAAGATATTACAATATGGGAGAATAAAAAAAATCATGATTTTCTCGGAATAGTCAAAAGAGGATCTCATCCCCTTTTCAAACAATCTCTCTATACATGTATTTTCATGCTATCTCTATAACCATAATAAATTTGAAATTACTTTAAATTTAAATCATTTACAAACACTTCCTTGACCATATTCAAATACGTATCCTCAAAAATGAAAAAGTCTGATAATTTAAAAACACATCCCTTAAAATAAAAATGAAAATAATCTATCTCTACAAATGAAGTTGAATTTCTTCTAATGTTAATCATAATAAATAATTTTGACCAGGTTTAAAAACCAATCATCAAACAGGAAAAAGCATAAATATTTACAAACATATTCCTTCAAATAAAAATGAACTAAATCCATCGTTAAAGATAAAGTTGAATTTTTCATGATTTACTTTTGACATGAAATTACAAACATATTCCTTCAAAACAAAATGAACTAAATCTATCGCTGCAGATGAAATTGATTTTTTCATGATTTGCTTTTGACAATGTTTAAATACGTATCATCAAACATCAAAAAGTATAAATTTTTACAAACATATTCCTTCAAATCAAAATGAACTAAATCTATCGCTACAGATGAAGTTGAATTTTTAATAATGCTAATCGTACTACTAACACGTACCTTGGACCGAAGCAAGCCAATATCCAGAATAACACACACTAACACATGCACCCCTACACCCACACAAACACACAGGCACACATAATACCATTAATATTTACAAATATATCATTTACAAAAGGATGGTTCATACCTGTCAGAGCAAATATATATGTATATACATGTATATGTAGGTATATTATATATAAATATTATATAATTATATATATATATATATATATATATATATATATATATATATATATATATATATATATATACATGTTGTAAAGAAATGGATGAAGAGAACAATGGTAGGCGTAGCTTAAATCAAAGTTCCCCAGAGCTATCTACCCTTTGGAAAAATTGGTGATGCCGAAAAAATGTCTCTGCCGGGAATCGAACCCGGGCCCCCAGCTTTGAACGCCGGTGCCTTAACCACTAGACCACAGAGACGGTTAGTAGCTAGGGCGAGCCTGATCCGATTGACCCTCAGATAGACAGATTTTCGACACTATACCGTATCTGTATCGAAGCAATAGCTTTGATCCAGCTGAGGCATGGCGGCTTGTCATTGTTCAAAACTCACCTTCACCCGACAAAGGAATATATAATTGGTATAGTGTCGAAAATCTGTCTATCTGACGGTCAATCGGATCAGGCTCGCCCTAGCTACTAACCGTCTCTGTGGTCTAGTGGTTAAGGCACCGGCGTTCAAAGCTGGGGGCCCGGGTTCGATTCCCGGCAGAGACATTTTTTCGGCATCACCAATTTTTCCAAAGGGTAGATAGCTCTGGGGAACTTTGATTTAAGCTACGCCTACCATTGTTCTCTTCATCCATTTCTTTACAATATTTAAATAAAAAAGAGTTGCCAAAAGCTGTTGTACATGTATAACTTTACACATATATATATATACATGTATATATATATATATATGTACAATTGAGGCCAGAAGTTTACATACACCCAGGAAATTCAAAGAAAAGTTGACACTTGCCAAAGATAAAATGTACTATATCTTATAAAATATTTGTGCTATCATGACAAATTTGATATCAAACAAATGAGTATGCCATGCCCCTTCATCACACTGCTTTGTTATCAGGAGCTCTCACAAGACTAAGTCTTATGATGACAAAATCTGACATGATTGACAATATTTAAACGATTTTCAAAAATCCAATCCACTGCACAGAATTATAAATCCCCTGGGTTGACTGTTGCGTGAAGTACAATGTTAGTATCATTATGATTTATCATTATCCTTATTATTGTTATTATTATTACTTTTATCATTACTATCATCATTATTATCATTAGGTATTTTCTAACATAAGATTCAAAATAAAGTACCTACCAGTAAAATGTGTCTGGTCATGTCTTTACTCAAGTTCTCGAGTCTAAATTCAATATGGTGTACATGTTCGTGTTTCTGGCAGAAACCTATAAGCAGACATTGCTAAACAATTAAAAAGTATCGTAGTATTACAACGCCCCACACGGAGTGAACACTCTGGCAAACTGGAGGAAGGTAATTTCCATTGAATTCGGGTGTAGCATGATGTTAGTTACGTCTGGACATTCAGGAGTGGGGTAAAATCGAGGGTCGCGTGATAAGTTGGTAAGTGCAGTGTGGAGGGAAAATGTGCAGTGGATGAAGCGCAGTGAGAGGGGAAAATTCTCGAACGGCCGGCAGTATCTGGACTAGCTGCTGTAAAGTGGACAGTGGCGGACCGTGACCCTGAGGAGACAATGATTGGAGGGGCACTGTATTGTTTGTGAACAATGCTGTGCCCCCCCCCCAATGCTTTGTCTCCTCTGGGTCACGGTCCGCCACTGAGAGCGGATATAGACTTCTGAATAAGTTACTGTTAAGCGCTATATAAGCGAGTATAATGAATAATAATAATAGTAATAACATCAACAATGATAATAATGATGATAATAATATTAATAACAATAGCCACTTCAACTGTAAACTGTTCTACCAGCGCGCCCTGCATAACATAATGTTATTATGTCCCTCCTTTCTCCAAGTTTATTACTGAGCGCCTAGCATGAAAGCAGAAGGACCCATTTTCATAAGTCTTTGGTATGAATCGGTCAGGAATGAAACCTATGAAATCCAGTTCACGAGGCAGGCACTCTACCACTGAGCCAACATGCCCGATCTTCTCTGTTCTTCTATGTCTTGCGATCGCGTTTAGTTATGTAACTGAGCCCATCTTTTTGCATGTCATGGCATCTATGAAGACCTTATTCTGAAGGCCCGCTTGAACATTGGTGTCACAAGATGTAAACAGGAATCTATTTATCTTCTATCTTGATTTGAAACAGCTTTTTTTGTGGCAAACAATCCCTTTGTTTTCTTGTTTTAGCTTCATCATTACAGCTTTAAATAGCTTCACGCTCTTTAAAACCGAGTTTTAGAACAAATGTCAAGATAATGCTACTGCACTCCATATCGAATCTTCTGAAGAGTTTTCTCGATGTATATACATGATATAGTCCCATATGAGAGAAGCATGGATCAAGAACAAACGCAAAAAAGTAGTCTAGTTCTGAAATTAATCTGTCCGCAAGATTAATGTTTTGAATTGAGGCATATTCCTTGACTTTGGAAATGTTAATTACCATGTGGTACTCGGTGCATCATGCAGTTTCATCCATTTTTGTGCATTTTCTCTTCAAGATCTTAAGATTTGTAGAGTTTAAATGACGAAAACCTGGATCCACTAAATCTGCGAAGCGCGTAGTGCAGCTCTGCACATCCAGGGGCGAGAAACACTTCTGAGTGCTGATTTAATCAATCACTACGTGCCGTTTAATTTCAATTAATTAGCGTTCAATTGAAGCACACGTATGTAAATCAGCTCCCTAATCAAGCGATTGCTTGGAAAATATTACCCTTGCTTGGAAAAAATGCACGCGGTTGACTTAACAGTAGAAACGATGTGTGTCACGTGATGCACTATCAATCAATCATTTGATTAGGATCAATGTATCCATTTTATAAATTTTACTAGGACATGCACTGAACTATGAAAATTTTACAATGCATAATATTGGGAAATTGTAATCTACGCCACAGGCATATCTGTCATTTACTAATGTAGCCCAACAGTAACTCAAACGAAAAGTTTTTTATGGAAAATGTTGAAGAAAAAATCAAAGCAGAATTGAGTTTGATCAAATCGAACTTACAAAATTGTTTAAATATTGTGAGATTTTTTCATCATCCTATTCTAGACCTAACAGCAGATGTCAAGCGTATGACACATCTTGCACAATGTGCCTTTGATACAGGATGATCATCTGCATCATGACTATTAAAGCAAGAAACACATTATATAGTGCGTATCAAAAAAAAGTTTACACTTTGAAAAATTAAGCCCTGGGAATAAAAAAATATTCAACATGTGGGTAATTTTTTCCACATATAATCTTGGGTTTTGGTCTCATCTATCCAATGAAAGTAAAAGTTTTAACAGAAAGTTAGACTTAAGTGAGCGCTGTCCATTTTTGTAAAGCTTGCAGAAATATGTTTGCGCAGGAATGCTCGTTTTCATTCTGTGTCAAGGGGAAAGGTCGAAATCAACCATACCCTGCGAAATATTTCTCATACATTTCCCTTGCACTTTTGGTCAGTTGAAATAAAACGGATACATTCAAACATTTTGTAACCTTTTTGCCACCCAAACTGAAATTTCAACACTTATAGTGAGCACAACCTTTACCTTTTTGTGCCAGCTGTATCTAGGGACATAACTAAATTTGAACAAAAGTTTATATCAGAAATCTCAGCATTTTTTACTAAGTTTTTAACATTTAAAGTAGGTTTACATTTCATTTTTCATTCATACTTGGTTTTCCACACTTTTACCAAGCTTGACAATGATTAACAAAATGAAAGTCGACCCTCAGCCATTTCATGGAAATCACAGCTCGGTGTAAAGCAAATATCGTCACGATGGCCTCGGTGTGTGGAGGAATGGGGTGGGGCGCAATGCACTCTTCGAAGTGCTTCGGGCAAGAAAACAAGTTTAAAAAGGTAAAAGATATCTTTCAAATCAATTTTCCCAGCTAAATTCAACGTATTCTTTATGATTAAGGTTTACTTTTATTCGCATAACTATTTCAAAGTTCTGCGCAAATCATATTCACTAACTTTTCAAAAGTGGTGCTCACCCATGCGGAAATATTTTTCGACAGTTATATCGTCATTTGCTTAATTGGACCTGCACCAATGTTAAAATGTGAAAATATATTCAGGATATTACAAATAAATAATTTTACAGGATTTTTCTAAGCATAAACTTATTTTGATACGCCCTGTATATTCAAGTTTCATGGACGCAATGTTAATATCCGAATATCCATGTCAACATTAAGTCATGGACAAGACGCCAAAGCACGTTCATTTCGATTTGTTCAAGTTTAATTGTTATTCGTACTGGTGTTGGTTTAAATTTCATTGTTAAAACTTTTATCTTTTTCCTAGGAGTTTAGTGGCATTGTGGAGAATGCGACTTCATTTGAAAGTTATTGATGGAAACTCTCCAGCCTACATTGTATATCTAATACATGTCATAATCTGCAATGGATCCAATTTCCACTACCGTCATTTTCAGGAGATTATCTCGGGATAATCTGAATCAAAACACTTGTGATTCTATTCAAACACTTTATCAATATTAATGATTATACTTAAAGATTCACTCTGACCAATCAACGCCTCATATGATTTTAGAACTACTGATATTAGAGTAGATCTAGAGTAGGTCTATAGAGTTATTTATTTGAATGCGCTTATTTGACCCAATGCAATCAGAGCCGCGCGTTATTAGAAGAAATGATACCCCGAAATATAGATTACTAGTGCAACATCTGATTCATTGGGAAAGTTCAACATTTTCTCAAGAATAGTTAAATACAAAAGATAACTAGTCACAACAAATTTTGAAGTACATGTATATCAATATGAGAATAATATTCCACTTCAATTAAATTTAACCCAATTTATCATTGAATCTTTACGAGAGTTATATTCTTAACCGACACTTATTTATTTATTTAATTCATGCATGTTCACAATTTACAATGTAAAAGAATGCATAGATAATATATAAATATATACGAAACACAAGTAAATAATGAAATACAAAGGTGTTGCAACATAAGCTAAAAGCTTGATTGGATGAAGCACCTTTAAACTTGTTTTGCATCCAAGCAAACAAAATAAAAATAGAATAAGGAAGAGAGGAAAGAAAGAGAAGAATGTGAAAGACTGCCGAGATTTAGCAATTAAGTTTCAAATTATTATGAATATATGGTACAGTAATTCAACAAAGTTAAATTCTTAACCTTCAGTTACAAAGAAAATAAAGATAGAAAACAAAATTACCTGCTAGCACTTTACAGATTCTGTAATTTTGAAAGGAGATTGTGCTTTACAGCCAATTGAAAAGAATGTGAGGTTTTCAAATTTCGAATATTATGTGGAAGAGAATTCCAAACATCTGAACCATGGTGTCTGATTGATTTATGAGCTAATGCGGTGCGGGGATTAACTAAATGTATGTTCGATGACTGTCTTGTGCTATATGAATGGACAGTGCTAATAGGCTTCCCAATATAATGAATATCCTGGGTTAATCAAAATCGTTAAAGGATAAATATTGGACCCTCATAGTTATCAAACATTTTGAATGAATAGTGTATCAGCTTGACTTATCGCTGTGGACCTTCCCCAGGCATGTCTTCGTTCTGTTTTACACATTTCTGTAACGGTTGTAGTTTGAGCATACGCGCTTGCTGTTGTCGCTCATTGGTGACATTCTTTTTACTGTCCATGTAAATCATAAATGTGTAAATAAATGGATTAAGGCTGGAGTTGATAGGGATAACGAAAATGACAGTCCAAGCATAGACTGATGACGGTAATTCCACAAGACCTGTTTGTGTCAGGATGCCCATTGTTATTACTGGCATCCAACAACAAAAATCAGTGAAGACGATTACAGCCATTCGGCGCGCCACAGTGAGTTCACGTTCATGAGATGCTGTGTTTCGCACAGCATTGGAGCTGTGCAGAATTTTAATAAACATAATGATATAGCTCACAAATATGAAGATAAATGATAAAAGATTAACAACAATAAAAATGAATAGCGAAAACCACCAAACAGGTCTAGATTTGGAAAAAGAGAATGTGGCGTTTACATCGAAATCGCCACGGATAAAAGATCCTGTATGTTTAATGTTAACGGTTTTCTCTGCGGATTCGATATGTAATGGCAATCCCATGCATACATGCGACAAGCCATAGAATCCTTCAATGTGTTTTTGCAAAACCATCATGGTTACTCCAGTTACAATTACAATGAACCATGTTGCACAGATTAGGCAGAAAGATGAAGATTTCTTGATTTTAATATGCGAAAATGGATTTAGGATACATATCAATCTGTCTACTGTAATAAGCATTAACATAAAAACGGATGATTCGCTTGATACGAACCCTAAAAACCCAGCAAAATTACAAATAGGAGATTCACGCCACTGCTGCGCGCTCAAGAAATAAATTCCACCGTAATATATGTCTGCTGAAGAAATAATCAACATGTACAATCCCATCAGTCCATCGGCAACTGCCAAGCCGATCATGAAATTATTTTGGACAACCGTGCTCCGTAAATTCCTGTCCCTCAAACGGAGGATGATAACTGCAAAATTACCAACGAGAGCAGAGAGCCCAATAAGCCAGCTCGCAACTCGAAGCACAGTGTTTGGAAACAGAGCACCACATGTATCAAGAGGATCAGGAACGCTTGTGCTGTGACACGTTGTGTTTGGGATCTCCGTTAGTAAACAGCATATTCTCTTATCGGAACTATATCTGAACAAATAAAGATAAAATCGATAAGTAATGTTACTGATTAAAATAAAATGAAAATAACCGTAATAATCCGAACAATAAAATACACTTAAGAATAACGATACTACAAAATTATGATACTACTACTATTATTACTACTACCACTGCTACTATACTATTACTACTTCTACCACTGCTAGTACTACTACTACTACTACTACTACATGTACTAATACTACTACTATTAATATCATTAATTATTATTATCATTGATTTTTATTATCATAAAAAATTATTGAAAAAAACCTAAACGAGACGTTCTTTTGTCTCATCATAGAAAATTACGCTTTCGCACTCCGCGCGGGATAAATATCGCAAATGCCTTTCCCCTTTGTTTCCAACACCTTTTGTTTCTACTCCGTTTTCCCCAGCCGGTTATGGGACTCGTGCAGGGGCGGCGATCCCGGGGGGGGGCACAGTGCCCCCACTTTTGAAGCACTGAAGCAGTGCCTTTTAACGCAAGGAAAATGCCCCCCCACGAACGTGTACTGTGGCCCTTTCACCTGAGTGGGACCCGTTTTAGGTGTTACCAAGTGCCCTTTGGCCTTTCTCGTATAAGTGCCATTTATTTAAAGCAAAAATGCACCCTCTCGAATGTGTCCTGTGCTCCTTTCACCTGAGAAGGACCCGTTTTATGTGTGAGCAAGTGCCCTCTTGTAAGTGCCATTTCCCGAATCAGTGCCCCCCTTTTACCCAAGAAAGGTGCCCCTCACGAACGTGTTCTGTGTCCTTTTCATCCGAAAACTGAGGACCCATTTTACGAGTTGACGAGCGCCCCTTTGAAACAAGAAAACAATTTCTCATTTTTATATGTTACTACACAACTTGTAAGGATAATCCTATGTGCCTTAAGCTTAATGAGTATTGTGAGTGGGGAACATACGCAGAGGCATACAGATGTTGGGCTCTTGCCCGCTCCCATAGTTTTTCACGACCAATAAAAAGAGAGAATAGGGTGAAATATGACATTATTTCCGAATATTGATTCTCAAAATCTAACACAAAATTGGATTTTCTTTATAAAAATATTTTAAAAAATGCTTGCTCGCTTCGCTTGTTCACAGCTTCTTATAAATTTACGTGATACGACATATCTAGCCCCCTTGAAATTTTCGCCTCATTACGCTACTGTAGATGAGTCATTTTTCTTTGTTTTTAAAGAAAAAGTACCCTCTTTTCCCACTTTCAAATTCGCGCCGTGCTATATGCAAATGTACATACGATGAAACTTTATCCTGCATCGCTATACACATCGCTGTCCTGTCTTGTTTTGCGCCAATATTTGAAGCTATTAATATTTCTGAAGTTTCTTAATCACTCAAAAAGGAAGCGCTTGATATGAACAAAATTGCACATTGTTTTCTTCCAAAATAAATCACAGAGTCAGGTTTCCGTGCTTCCCGTGCATGGAAAAGGAACATTTCCTTTTAAAGCTTGCATCATCCCTCACACATTTTGAGCTAATTTTTCTTCGTAATGAAGTTATATAATCTAAGAAATATCCAAATTAAAGCAGGATAATTTTCAGAGAAATTTTGAAAATTCGTGAAAGGATTATTCCCTCCCTGCATACGTGTCCTCTTCTCTGCTTTGCAAATGTAACGTGAATAAATTTTTGCTATCAAATCACCGCCCCCTCCAAAATTGAATCCTGGTTACACGGTTGCCTGATATTCACGCTCATAGAATTTTGTGTATGCATTCATGCAAACATGAACTCACGGAAGTCTGGTTCATTTTGCCATATTAATATTGAAAGCAATCGTGGATTTTAAACATACCGACCATTGATTGCCCTTGTAACTTATCTTATTGTATTACTTGACCTTTCACACCAAGGTTTATACAACATAATCATACATCCCAGGCGGATATTAAACAAACTATGTCAGGTTTTAGGTAACAATAGCCATTTTAGACTCCAATTTTGGAAGCCTTTTTGAATTCCTGGACATGCTGGACCTCTGACTGTGCACTTAACTTGTCCTAATTTATTACTTGACCCTTTAAACCATGGGTTAAACACCAAAATCACATAGCCCAGGCTGATATTAAACAAACTATGTCAGTTTTCGGTAAGAACGGCCTATATAGACTCCATTTTTGGAAGCCATTATGGATTTTTTTTACACACTGGAACCACTAACTGTTCTTGTAACTTTTCCCAATCTAATACTTGACCCTTTAAACCATGCGGTATACTACTAAACCTTAATTTTAGCTATTTTAGACTCCAATTTTGAAAGCCATCTTGGATTTTTTGGACATAGTGGACCGTTGACTTTCCTTGTAACTTGTCCCGGTTTACTTCTTGACCCTTGAAATCACCAATGAATAAAACCCAAATAAAAGACACTAAAATAGGTTATAGATGAATTGTGAATTTTTAGGCCATGCATGGCAGCCATTTTTACGCAATCTCTGATTTTCAGGTACCCTGGAGTGCTTATGTTCACTCTTTCCTTTTACCCCCACCATTGAATACATGTATGCACGGAAAAAGGTGTCTAGGGTAGAGAAAGTGCCGGTTATTTTAATTTTCAGTTGATAGCGGCCATCTTAGACGCCATCTTGAAAATAACCACTTTCCCGGATCCAGAGTTTGGTGGATTTTTAGTATGTTATTCATGAAATCAAATAGTACCAAAATCGTTGACAAACATTTTTGTTACAAGTTTGGGGGTCAGAATAGAGTAAAAATGGGTGTAGAATGGCGGCCATATTGTTTTTGCCAATTTGAGGATTTTATCATCAAAATCAAGGTTGGCAAACAGCAAATTTGGACTCAGTGCCCTAAAATTATGCTAAAACACTTCTCAATTCAGCATTAACACGATTTGCCTAAGGCAGTTTACTTTTCTCAAATCTGGACCTGACTATAATTGATGTAAGCAGCATTGGATGCCAAACTAACGGCACTACAAGACAGTAAATAGTAGCCCGAAGGCTAGTTAGAATATATCTGAAAATGTTTCAAAATCTTCCTTTTATTATGAATAACGCATATTTCATCCAAGTATAGTTTAATAGAGCGCCACATATCTAAACACAAAAATCAATGCATCGTCTTAATTATTTCATGTCTACTTGAGATGGAAATGGACACTGGCCATTGATGTGATCCTATTTTGACGGTTCGATATCAACAACGTTTTGATACATGAATGACGTATTTAAGACATATACAAGCGGAGATATGGCAAGTTACATTTCACCTTCTCCTTAAAAGTTATTGATTTTTTTCATTTTTTTTGTATTTTACATTGCTATTTAAATTCAGCGGTAGTAAAAAGGTGATACCACAATTTGAGACTACTACCTACCTAGCAGTGATCTAGAGGGTCCATACTAACTACCTAAGGTATCAAACCTTTTCTCTAGTATGGGTTGCACGAACTCATATTTCACAGGTCCTTGCTCCCGGACTATTAGAAACCATGTTGTAAGACGTTGCTACAACAATATTTCGCAATTATTGTCATCTTATAGTCAAGCAAACCCAAACATCAAAATTATTTGCCCCATTTGGTATATTGTACACAATATGAGGGGTCTATGACAGCCATTTTGAATAACATAATACAGTATTTATCACATTATACAATATAGAAATGATATATTTTTGTTAATAATCGTGTTTTCAGACAGTAGTCCACTCGTAGTTCTCAATCACATGCATTAAAAAATATTTTCCCCCATTCACATTCTACATAGTATACAGGGGCCTATGGCGGCCATTTGGAATATCAAGAATATAAACGTTTTGTCAAATATAGTTTTCCAGAGAGCGGATGTGCCGTGGCCGAGTGGTCTAAGGCGCCTGGCTATACATGGAAAGTCCGGGGTTCGATCCCCGGCCGCGGCAGCAATGCATGTGAGCAAGGCATTTAATCTACAATGCTCCTTTATCCTGCCTTCAAATAAATGGAAATGGTATAGGTGTGCACTTGTTTGCTCCTACACAGCCACATGCATTTTATAGTCAATAAGTAATTTCATTACTTCTATGGGTTATTTGCAAATTTTGGCTGCCACATTGGATTCTGCCAATTTGCGGAAAATGCTCAAGGTAACACGAGTGGCATCATTCAGATTCGGAATCAGCACCATCGAATTGACAAGAAAAAATATATTGGCCCGTATTTTGAAGTCAGGTTCAGCTTAGACCACGGTCTATGGGACGCCAAAAGTTCAAATATTATGTTTATATTGTATATTTCTTATGTTTATTTTTTGTTTCGTTTTGCTTTTATAATGAAGAAAAATAGTCAATTATCATTTCCTGACAATTATTAACAATTTGGGTGTCCTACGAATTATTAAATTGAATGTGTATTGTTAGGGATTTATACTACGATCGGCTCTTCATAGTTAAACCAAAACTTTAAACCAGGGTTTAATTTCAACCCGACTTCAGAATACGGGCCATTGTATAGAGGAAAAATGTTGTTTAGTCCATTTTTATGGAGCCAATCGTGGACTAAATAGACAGATGAGCTAAAGATTCAGAATGCTTAATTCTCTTCATTGAAATTTTGTCAAATGCACTTACACATTGAGATTTTGAAGCGTATTAGAAGATCGCAGGCCATAAAATGCCCAAGGATGTATTTTGTTGATATCTACATCTAAAAGCATTCTTGAATGGAAAGGGAAAATAAAAATAAGCATATATTTGTAAAACAGATAGTTACTACAATCATCATCGAATCGAGTCATACACACGAATCCTACTGTCCCTGTTCACCACCCAGGGGGGGGGGGCAGTCAGATGCATTGATGTACACATGCGTGACCAACTTATTTCCAAACACCCCCAATCAGTTTTTCTCTGTGTGAAAAATAAGCCCTCACAAGTTTTTCGCTGGCTTCGTTTACACATTTTGGCCCCTAAACAAGTTGCCGCCAGAACCCTTAAACAAGTTTTGTTGGCAATAAGCTGATGTTTTTGATACCCTTAACGAGTGCACGCGCGACCCACGCGTTAAAACTTAATAAAAAACACCCCTTTAAACGCGTTTTTTTTTTTGGTTACGCATGTGTACAGCAATGTATTTGACTGACCCCCCCGTGCCCCATTAATTATATTTCCTATGGTTTATGAATTTGATTGAGGTTCGAAATTGGAGTTAATAGCGGCCACCTGGAAAATTGTTTTACACTCAGACAATATAACATAATAAAAAAAGACATTGATAGCTACGATTCTAATAATAGAGACTGATTGCATCAGTTATCTTGATAATCTAGATTATAGTCTTAGGTATCGATCGGATATCTGATACAAACTTTGGGGTTTTTGATGGATTTTTATGGCATTTTGTTACAAAGATTACACGTGATGCGATACATACTTACAAATAATGTAATGATGATAGACCTGTAAAGGCTTGTTCAGCTATAACCGTGATAGCATTATGAGACAGATCACTAGTCATACAGTACGCAATAAGAGAGGGAGAGAGAGACAGGGATATAATTCTAAATCAAATAAGCCAGTGGTCAATGCCTGAATATACATCAATCAGGAAAAAATAGCAACGTAAGATGTTTTATAATAAAGTTTAACGCCCCAGAGTTAAGGTAAGTTATTATTATTTATTATCCCCTACCCCTACATGCCAGATGGGAGAGATTATAAGGGCCGTCTGCTCCAGCCCGAGTTTTCAAATTAGCATGCTATTTCTGATCCGGCAAATTATCCCGATCTGAAAAATCTCGAGATTGTAATATAGACGCAATTAGATAGTTAGATAGTTCGCTGGATTAATTTCGAGATTGCAGTCCCATGTCAACTAAGGATTATTTGCAAAATATCGTGCGATTTATGTTTACAAAAAATGCTTAAATTTTCTGGTTTTAAAAGACAGATATCCAAAAAATTTAACTCGCGCTTCGCGCTCATATCGATTCTTCGGTTAGATATCTACTCTTTTTATTGTTAAAAAGTGCTAAAAATCGGAATATCAAAAACTTTTTCACGTTGCCACGAAATCAGCATCCTCATATTATACGTTTATTTACGTTAGTATAATGAGCTTGGTCGCCTTGGTTTAATAGGTCTAGTCCATAGAACTAGTAACACAATTGCTGCTTTGGAGCACAGAAAATTGAAAACTGAATAATTGGTATAAAAGAAGATGCAGAACGATCTATTATATTTGGTGATCAAGACGGGGATCAAGATAGAGAGTTTACTCTACGATTGCAATAGTATGCAGAACATGCATGTTCATCTCACTGACGTTAATTTGTGCCTGTCGTTAGAATACGTTCAATGTTGATACAGCGTAGATCAGACTCAGAGTCTACTAAGATCTAGAGACTAGGCTAGATCTAAGATATATCTATTTACATCTAGGACCAGTTTTATACACGGACTAGACCTATAATATGGATCCACATTGATAATGTTGATTTAAGGCGTGCAACTGAGACCCACTTTAAAAAAAAACCACGCACAGCTTCTGCTTGCAGCACAACCAACCCTACCAAAGCCCTTTGGCGATTGGAGCGTGATGACGAGATCAGGATCGTGAAATCTGGGAGCCCTCAGTCACTAACCAGCACATAGGCGATGAAGGTTAAATCAGTCGCTCAGCTCTTGGAACCAGGGACAGGAGAGCAGTTCGGTAGTTGCCTTCATGACTGAGCAGCCCTATTTAGGATCCATTCTGCTCACCCATATCCTGGGAAGGGGCTAGAAAATGTGCCCTATACATAGTCTGTTCCTACTAACCTGGCTGGAACGCCGCGTCCAGTGGGTTCACCATTATAGCGGTAAAAAGATCAAATGAAATTTAAATGTACGAACACTTATGGACACACAAAACAGCAACCGTCCTGAAAGGCGCACTGCCTTTGTAGCGCGTGTGCTGAGACAACATGACATTGATATTGCTGCCCTACAAGAGACGAGATTAGCCGGAGATGGACAATTAACAGAGACAGCAGGTGGATACACTTTTTTTTAGAAAGGAAAGAGCATGGGAGAACCCAGAATCCATGGTGCTGGGTTTGCTATCAAGAATTAGATCATGAGAATCATGGATCAAGTGCCACTAGGCATAAATGAAAGACTACTGACTCTTCAAATGAATCTCAGCAAAGGCAGGAAAGCCACCCTAATATCTGCCTATGCTCCTACGCTAATGGCTGAAGCAGAAAAAAGGAGTCTTTCTACTCAAGCCTTGATACTCTTCTCACTCAGATCCCACGCAGTCACAAACTCCTGCTACTCGGTGACTTCAATGCCAGAGTGGGAAAGGATATAACAATTTGGAATGGTGTGCTTGGTAAAGAAGGTATTGGTAAAGTCAATGGCCATCGACCTCTTACCAAATGTGCTGAGCACAGATTAACCATCACAAATACACTTTTTCGGCAGAAGAATAGACAAAAAACTTCTTGGCGTCACCCTCGATCAGGCCATTGGCATATGATTGACTACATTGTCGTCAGAAAGGATGACAAGAAAGATGTAAACAACACAAGAGAAATAACTACACCTGATGCTTGCTGGACCGATCACAGATTGATAAGATCCGTAAACATCACAGATTGATAAGATCCGTAAAGGCTATCTCTTTACAACCCAAGCATTGGAAGACAAAGACGAAAAACCAGAGCAGGATATAATCTAAGGTCGCTTGAACAACCCAGTGTGCAAGAAGCTTTCAAAATGAGCATGGAGAAATCCATTCAAGAGAGGAACCCTAGTATCGATGATGATGTAGAGAGATACTGGAATGACCTAAAAGATGCAATTGTAAAGTCTTGCAAGGAAACTTAAGGAAAGCCAGAAAGGTATCATGAAGATTGATTTGATGAGAATGATAAGGAAATTACTAAACTCATATCAGACAAACGATCGGCCTTCATTACCAGGCAAAATGACATACGAAATGCCAATAAGAGAGCAGCATATCATTATCTAAGATCCTTGATCCAATGTAGAGTGAGAGAATTAAAAAATCAGTGGTGGCTGAAGAAAGCAGAAGAATTTCAAAAACTCGCTGATGAAAACAAGAGCAGAGATTTCTTCACTGCCACTAGGAAGGTTTACGGTCCAACTGTCAATGGAGTAAGACCTGTTTCAGGGAAGGATGGATCGCTCCTCAAGGACAAGGGTAAGATTAGAGAACGATGGAAAGAACACTTTTCTGACCTCCTCAATCAACCTTCTTCAGTGGAAACAACAATAATCGACAATTTTCCCCAGTCAACGACTCTAGATAATTTGTCAGATGCACCAACCATTGATGAAGTGACCAGTGCTGTCAAAGCTATGAAAAATGGTAAGGCGGCTGGACTGGATGGCATCCCAGCTGAAGTCTATAAATCAGCTGGATCTGAACTACCCAGAAAACTACATAATCTCTATAAACTGATCTGGGTACAGGAAACCGTCCCATCAGAACTGAGAGATGCTCTAATAGTGACAATCTTCAAGAAGGGAGATAAATCTTTATGTGACAATTACCGTGGAATCTCTCTTCTCTCAGTTGCAGGGAAAATACTAGCTAGAATCCTGTCACAACGTCTATCAATTGTCGCCGAGGAAGTTCTACCTGAATCGCAATGTGGTTTTAGGCCTGGACGAGGAACCATTGATATGATATTCTCAATCCGGCAGATACAGGAGAAATGTAGAGAACATCATCAAGATCTGTACATGGCCTTCTTAGATCTCACAAAGGCTTTTGATTCGGTAGATCGTCAGACACTGTGGAAAATACTTCTTCATGTTGGATGTCCTGAAAAATTTGTCAAAATCATTAGGTCACTCTACGACGACATGAATGCCTCGGTGTTAGTTGCTGGTGAAGCATCACAGAGTTTTGCAGTAAAGACAGGAGTAAAGCAGGGATGCGTTATCGCTCCAAGACTCTTCTCACTCTTTGTCTCTTCAGTGCTGCAGCTCGTTAAACAACGACAACCACCAGGAATAAACTTGAGATATCGCATAGATGGTCAACTATTTAACCTTCGCCAACTGAAAGCCATATCTCGGACCACAGATGTCACAGTGAATGAACTCCAGTATGCAGATGACAATGCTATAATTGCCTCCTCTGAGGAAGACCTTCAAGCAGCAATGGATGCTTTCAGTTATGCCTACTCCGTATTTGGGCTTAAACTGAACACCAGGAAAACTCAGATCCTGTACCAACCAAAGCCTGGAATCACACATGAACAACAATGCCCACCTTGCATCAAAGTTGATGGACAGCCACTGACCAATGTTGACAGATTCACTACTTTGGCAGTTGTCTCTCCTCAAAAGTAGACATTGATGATGAAATACAGCAGCGGTTGAGTGCATCTAGCTCAGCGTTTGGGCGTCTAAGGACTAGAGTCTTTGACAAGAAGAATCTGTTTACAAGAACAAAGGTAAAGGTTTACAAAGCTGTGATCCTACCTACGTTGTTGTATGGATCTGAAATCTGGGTAACCTACAGTCAGCATCTGAAAAGCCTTGAAACCTACCATCAAAGACGTCTTCGCCGGATACAAAATATCAAATGGACTGACAAGCGAACCAATAACAGTGTGCTGGAAGAAAGTGAATGCACAAGTATTGAAGCCCTCATCCAAAGTAGACTTCGCTGGGCCGGTCATGTTCTCCGCATGGAAAATAACAGATTACCCAAGCAGATAATGTTTGCAGAGCTTCAGAATGGTAAACGCTCTCTAGGAGGTCAAAGAAAACGCTTCAAGGACAATCTCAAACGAAGCCTAAAGCAGTGCCAGATTAACCCTGAATCATGGTAAGACTGTGCTAAGGATAGACTGAAATGGAGAACAGCTGTACGTCATCGTTCAAAAAGGTTTGAAACTCACCGAAAGAAACATCGTGAAAACTCCGTATACAGGTTAACACTAATGACCTGACAGATGAATTCATCTGCACCACCTGCTTGAGAAAATGTAAATCGAGGATTGGCCTCTACAGCAATTCCAAGACACACTAACTATGCAAGCAGACATCATACTCGATTCAGAGGGATAGCTAAGAGTTAACAAAAGTAACATATTAACCGTGGGGTAGGTTATAAAATGGTGATGTTTCTGCTTGCCCAGGGACAGCCTAAATGAAGCAGGGCCAGGACATTCCCCGGAGGATCCTACAACTTCGTTCATTAATTCATTAATGCACAAAATATGCTTAGGAAAGGACACCGCATCAAATGAACAGGAGCCCTAAGGAAACCCCAAAACCACCCTTTTTGACCCCTGTATAGACAACCTCTAATAATAAATGCACACATGTAACCCCCCGGGGGGCACTCAGTATATAATGCATAGTGGGTATGTGCCGCGGAGGGGACTTCCATCTTTACACTCAACTTGCCGTTCCAAGGCATAGCATTTTTGTCTTATTGAGAAAAAGAACAAAGAAAGCCGCTCCAAAGCATTTTCTTCTTATCGAGAATAAAGAAAATAAAATTTCGCTCCAAAGCTTCGCATATTTTCCGTTACGACGTTCCGGTCGTATTGATCTCCTACAATGAGCCGCAATTTTGGTAAAAAGCGGCCGCAGTGCTCTGTCCGACCATCGCATCTGCGCTAGCGCACCCGGCACCCGTGCCGCCGGGTTAGCTGCATGCACGTGTGCCCGTTCCATAGGGATGAATTCACGCAGGCGAACTGTTCCAAGGACCCCCGGTTTCACAAACGTTTGTCGTTCCGAAGCCCATTCCGAGGACCCTCCTTTTTACAATAAGCCCGCTCCAAGGCCCCCGTTTTTTGTCTCACCCGCGGCACATACCCACTATTTTTTCGGTCGAGTGCCCCCCCGGGCATGTAACCCCCATATACACAAGCGTACTAACGCAAGCACACACACACATACATGGAGACCTCATTCATTGCAATCTGCTTCATGATTTATACACTCACACCCGACTGCAATCTATCGGAAAGGTGTTTTTTACACAATATTTTAAATCGAGACAGAGCCGAGCTATTTCTAACGTCATGAGGTAACTTATTTCATTCTTTAACACAAACTATTCTAAATGAATTTAGAATAGTTCTTGCTAATGGCTGATGGAGAAGGTTTCTTTGACGAGTATGAAAATGATGGATGGAAGAATCTGGCCTGATTGACACTTAAACATAAATGTCACACAGTTAAGAGAGACCAATTCATAAAAACGTAAAATTTGCATTCGTAAAAACAAAGGAGTACTTGGTGACCTATAATCCGAATATGTTATGTATCTAACAATTTTTCTTTGAAGAACTTGTAATTTATGTATATGCGTCCTATATGTGTGCCCCCAAGCAATGTTTGCAGTACGTCAAATGAGGCATGACAATAGCATTATATAAAGTAAGCAGGGTCTGCTGGGGGAGGAAATAACGAAGTTTGAATATCACTCCAACATAACGAGAAACTTTAGTATATACATTATCAAGGTGATTTTTCCAAGATACATATTCATCAACCGTAACATCGATAAATTGCACATGTTGACTGCAATTGATCGGTTGATTACCAACAACTAAGTGATGGACATCATCAGGGATTACCCTCCCTCGAGACCTTTATACATCTAATGCATTTATGGCAATTCGAGAGTTATTTGCATTGACACTTTTTTAAAAGATTTTCTTTTAAGATTGGTAAATTCCATTTGATATATTTCCATTATGAAATTCCATTTGATATATTTCCATTATGATTTACTCCACATAAATATTTCAGGATAGTGACTAGAGATTTGTATCATAATAACATTAAGATTTTGACCTCTTTTTATATTAAGAATAATTTTGTCAAAAAGAATAGAAAAGATTATCTCTGCTGTTAAGGGTGTAGATAAGTATTGCCACATGCATTGTTTCTTATATCAATAATAATCAGTGTTCTTGTTATTATGTATCTTGTTATATATAAGTAGAATTGTAAGAGCAATCATATTCATTTGTTTAGTTATTAGCACATTAAAGGAGAATGAAACTGTTGAAACAAGATAGCTTGTCTGAAAACAGAAAAATCGAAGAAACAGATCAACAAAAGTTTGAGAAAAGTCGGACTAATAATGAGAAAGTTATGAGCATTTGAATATTGCGATCACTAATGCTATGGAGATCCTCAAATTGGCAAAGGGACAAAGATGTGTGATGTCACTTGTGAACAACTCTTCCCATTTATTTAGTATATATTTCACTTAAATTGCCTCTTTTATCACATCTATCAGTAGATTATGTGTTCTTTCTATATGAGGGCAATTAATACAGATTTTTAAAGAATACATCATGGATAAAGAGTTTGTATCACCATAAGAAAAAGCAAAAAGAGACATTTTGAGGGTATTTTATAGTCCATCAAAGGGAAAGTTATTCACATGTGACATCACATATCCTTGTCGCATTGCCAATAGGAGGATCTCCATAGCATTAGTGAGTGCAATATTCAAATGCTCATAACTTTCTCATTGCTAGTCCGATTTTGCTCAAACTTTCTTTGTTCTTATTCTTTGATTTTTCTGTTTTCAGACAAGCTATCGTGTTCCAAATATTTCAGTTCCATTTAAGGATATTCACAGCATAATTAAAATTTTTTATCATGTATCTTGCCACACATATCTTGTAACACATTTTCGTATTTTTACCTTGTATTTATTCCCTGTTTCTGTATCTCATAATGTCCTGTTACTATGTTTTTCGTGCATTGTATGTATTTTAATGCTGATCAGGCCACTCTGTATAAATATTCGAGAATAAATAAATAAATAAATATTCCAGAATGTATCTGTAAAGCTTTGTTAGGCACGCATACACCTATTTAAAGGCTGAGGAATTTTGTTATTTCTGAATAGAGATTGCTTTACAATAGACTCGTAGTGGCAGTGAAAAGAACAATAGGATTAGCTGAGTGAGTGTGTTGTTTGAATTGTTAACTTCACTAATGTCATTCAAGAGTCTTCAAAAATTAGACTGCTCTAGAAATTGGCAAAATGTTCTTTTTGTAGACAATACTAGAAGATTCCAGAATAGTGAATACTAGCAGCTTCCAGAATAGTGAATACTAGAAGCTTCCAGAATAGTGAATAATTTATATATAAGCTGACAGTTTCTTCAAGGAGATCATCATATCAGATCAGAACTCAGTTTCACGCCAGACTTCATGTCAGAGCATAGTATATTTGCACGCCATCAATGAACTGTTTTCAATTACTTTGAGAGAGGAATTCTCAGTTCTCATCGAGATCATCAACCTCTTTAATGAACGGTTTTCAACCCATGGATTGCTGAAATTGACTGTTAATCATCATCATCAACATCGTCTTCACAGACATTTCAACTCATTACAGTGATTCATCGTGCTTCAACATTAAGATCATCATCGCCATCATTGTGAACTTTAATTTCAGGGATCTTCGCCAACCAACTTGGATTTTATTTGGATATACTATCATAACTTTGGATTGCACATTTGACAGTTCAAGAGATGTAAGATCAATATCTATTTATGTTTTGTTGGTTTATGATTGTTTTATTTCCTGTAATAAAAAAAATATTGTAACAATCTATACATTCAAAGTCATTTCAAATAATCTTTAAGAGATACTCTTATTTCTAAGGTTTACACATGACGCGATAGATACTCACAAATACTTTAATGATGATAAGCCTGTAAAGGTACGTTCACATATGACCGTGATAGAATTATAAGACAGATACCTATTTATGTGTATAGATGAGAGTGGAAAAAGTAAAATCAAATATAAAGCAGTAATTTAGAAATTTGCATCATAATAACATTAAGATTTTGACCTCTTTTTATATTAAGAATAATTTTGTCATAAGAATAGTCAGAGAAGATTATCGCTGCTGTTAAGAGTGTAGATGAGCATTGCCACATGCATTTATAGGATTATGAAATCTTATATCAATAGTAGTCAGTGTTCTTGTTATTATGTACAGTATCTATATATTCAAAGTCATTTCAAATAATTTTTAAGAGATACTCTTATTTCTAAGGTTAACACAGGACGCAACGGATACTCACAAATACTTTAATGATGATAAGCCTGTAAAGGTACGTTCACATATGACCGTGATAGAATTATAAGACAGATACCTATTTATGTGTATAGATGAGAGTGGAAAAAGTAAAATCAAATATAAAGCAGTAATTTAGAAATTTGCATCATAATAACATTAAGATTTTGATCTCTTCTTATATGACAAATAATTTTGTCATAAGAATAGAGAAGATTATCTCTGCTGTTAAGAGTGAAGATGAGCATTGCCACATGCATTTACAGGATTATGAAATCTAATATCAACAGTTATCAGTGTTCTTGTTATTATGTACAGTATCTATATATTCAAAGTCATTTCAAATAATTTTTAAGAGATACTCTTATTTCTAAGGTTAACACAGGACGCAACGGATACTCACAAATACTCTAATGATGATAAGCCTGTAAAGGTACGTTCACATATGACCGTGATAGAATTATAAGACAGAACCCTATTTATGTGTATAGATGAGAGTGGAAAAAGTAAAATCAAATATAAAGCAGTAATTTAGAAATTTGCATCATAATAACATTAAGATTTTGACCTCTTTTTATATTAAGAATAATTTTGTCATAAGAATAGTCAGAGAAGATTATCGCTGCTGTTAAGAGTGTAGATTAGCATTGCCACATGCATTTATAGGATTATGAAATCTTATATGAATAATAGTCAGTGTTCTTGTTATCATTTCAAAAAATTGTTAAGAGATACTCTTATTTCTATGGTTAACACATGACGCGATAGATACTCACAAACTCACTAATGATGATAAGCCTGTAAAGGCACGTTCACATATGACCGTGATAGAATTATAAGACAGATACCTATTTATGTGTATAGATGAGAGTGGAAAAAGTAAAATCAAATATAAAGCAGTAATTTAGAAATTTGCATCATAATAACATTAAGATTTTGACCTCTTTTTATATTAAGAATAATTTTTGTCATAAGAATAGTCAGAGAAGATTATCGCTGCTGTTAAGAGTGTAGATTAGCATTGCCACATGCATTTATAGGATTATGAAATCTTATATGAATAATAGTCAGTGTTCTTGTTATCATTTCAAAAAATTGTTAAGAGATACTCTTATTTCTATGGTTAACACATGACGCGATAGATACTCACAAACTCTCTAATGATGATAAGCCTGTAAAGGCACGTTCACATATGACCGTGATAGAATTATAAGACAGATACCTATTTATGTGTATAGATGAGAGTGGAAAAAGTAAAATCAAATATAAAGCAGTAATTTAGAAATTTGCATCATAATAACATTAAGATTTTGACCTCTTTTTATATTAAGAATAATTTTGTCATAAGAATAGAGAAGATTATCGCTGCTGTTAAGAGTGTAGATTAGCATTGCCACATGCATTTATAGGATTATGAAATCTTATATCAATAATAGTCAATGTTCTTGTTATCATTTCAAAAAATTGTTAAGAGATACTCTTATTTCTATGGTTAACACATGACGCAACGGATACTGAAAAATACCAGAATGATGATATGCCTGTAAAGGTACGTTCACATATGACCGTGATAGAAGTATAAGACAGATCCCTATTTATGTGTATAGATGAGAGTGGAAAAAGTAAAATCAAATATAAAGCAGTAATTTAGAAATTTGCATCATAATAACATTAAGATTTTTACCATTTTTATATTAAGAATAATTTTGTCATAAGAATGGAGAAGATTATATCTGCTGTTAAGAGTCTTGATGAGCAATGCCACATGCATTTATAGGATTATGAAATCTTATATCAATAGTTATCACTGTTCTTGTTATTATGTATCTATATATTCAAAGTCATTTCAAATAATTTTTAAGAGATTCTAAGGTTAACACAGGACGCAACGGATACTCACAAATACCATAATGATGATAAGCCTGTAAAGGTACGTTCACATATGACCGTGATAGAATTATAAGACAGAACCCTATTTATGTGTATAGATGAGAGTGGAAAAAGTAAAATCAAATATAAAGCAGTAATTTAGAAATTTGCATCATAATAACATTAAGATTTTGACCTCTTTTTATATTAAGAATAATTTTGTCATAAGAATAGTCAGAGAAGATTATCGCTGCTGTTAAGAGTGTAGATTAGCATTGCCACATGCATTTATAGGATTATGAAATCTTATATGAATAATAGTCAGTGTTCTTGTTATCATTTCAAAAAATTGTTAAGAGATACTCTTATTTCTATGGTTAACACATGACGCGATAGATACTCACAAACTCACTAATGATGATAAGCCTGTAAAGGTACGTTCACATATGACCGTGATAGAATTATGAGACAGATACCTATTTATGTGTATAGATGAGTGGAAAAAGTAAAATCAAATATAAAGCAGTAGTTTAGAAATTTGCATCATAATAACATTAAGATTTTGACCTCTTTTTATATTAAGAATAATTTTGTCATAAGAATAGAGAAGATTATCGCTGCTGTTAAGAGTGTAGATTAGCATTGCCACATGCATTTATAGGATTATGAAATCTTATATCAATAATAGTCAGTGTTCTTGTTATCATTTCAAAAAATTGTTAAGAGATACTCTTATTTCTAAGGTTAACACATGACGCGATAGAAACTCACAAAGTCGATACTGATGATAACCTTGGAAAAGTACGTTCACATATGACCGTGATAGAATTATTATACAGATACCTTTTCATGTGTAAGATGAGAGTGGAAAAGGTAACAAGTGGAATGAATGCCTCTGGCCGTCTCACCTGCATCACGCGGTTCAATATAGCAGCAGTGCTGACTTTGAATACTACTCTAACTCGCACAAGATGTTCAGTGATACATGGTTACTCTTATGTCCACTTTTTATGAACTAGACCAATAAACTTACAGAGATATGATGGTTATTCAACAAAAAACCCCAACATGGCCAAAGTTCACTGACCTTACATGACCTTTGACCTTGATCACGTGACCTGAAACTCGCACAGGATGTTCAGTGATACTTGATTACTCTTATGTACAAGTTTCATGAATCAGATCCATAAACTTTCAAAGTTATGATGGTAATTCGACAGATACATCCAATTCGGTGAAAGTTCATTGACCTTTGACCTTGGTCATGTGACCTGAAACGCGCACAGGATGTTCAGTGATACTTGATTACTCTAATGTCCAAGTTTAATGAACTAGACCAATAAACTTTTAAAGTTATGATGGTAATTCAACAGACACCCCCGATTCGGCCAAAGTTCATTGACCCTAAATCACCTTTGACCTTAATCATTAGACCTGAAACTTGCACAAAATAGTCAGTGATGCTTGATTACTATTATGTCCAAGTTTCATGAATCAGATCCATAAACTTTCAAAGTTATGATGGGAATTCAACAGATATCCCCAATTCGGCCAAAGTTCATTGACCCTAAATGACCTTTGACCTTGGTCATGTGACGTGAAACTCATGCAGGATGTTCAGTGATACTTGATTCACCTTATGTCCAAGTTTCATGAACTAGGTCCATATATTTTCTAAGTTATGATGACATTTACAAAACTTAACCTCAGGTTAAGATTTCGATGTTGATTCCTCCAACATGGTCTTAAGTTCATTGACCCTAAATGACCTTGGACCGTGGTCATGTGACATGAAACTTCAATAGGATGTTCAGTAATACTTGATCAACCTCATGGCCAAGTTTTATTAACTAGGTCCATATACTTTCTAAGTTATGACGTCATTTCAAAAACTTAACCTCAGGTTAAGATTTGATGTTGACGCCGCCGCCGTCGCCGTCGGAAAAGCGGCGCCTATAGTCTCACTCTGCTATGCAGGTGAGACGAAAACCAAATTTATTTTCAAAATTTCAAATCAAATAAAAAACAGTAGTTTAGAGATTTGCATCATAATAACATTAAGATTTTGACCTCTTTTTATATTAAGAAGAATCATGATTGGAATCACGATTTGAATCATGATTCAAAACAGCAACATGAATCACGATCCGACAGAATCAGCGTTTATACGACCATCTTTTTAACGCTGTTTCTCCCTGAATTCGGGCCGATCCAGTGCGCATCACAGTGCGCAGTTTGACCCAGGAAGTATAGGTCAACATTTTCGCGCGTGTTTCTAACTTCACGTCGGCTGCTAGATTTTTGCTGCCACCGGAGCTAACGCGCGATCGTTTGTGCAAGTGCAACTCGGCTTCCGAAAAATAAATCTTTTACTTCCAGAATTCCGTGTATTGTACCTCGTATTGTTTTTGTTTACTTGTATTCAATCTTGTCGGTTCATCAAAAATGGTGTTCGGTAGCCGTAGTACTGGGCACGAATTCTGTTAATTTTGTCTCGACAGGCGGTGCCACATCTCCGTTGAAATCCCTCCATTGCAAGCGCCGCTGAAAGGGACTAGATCGTCTTATATTTCTGTGAATCCCGGTAAGGGATGCTTGTGCTTCAGGCTGAGCCCAAAGCACAAGTAGAGCCCTGAGTTCATCGTCAGTCCAATTTGTGCCTTTGGAACTTGAAGACATGATTGATGAAAACAGTGAAATCAGGGTGACCAGACGTCCCGTATTTCCCGAGATTGTCCCGTATTTCAGAATATTGAACAAAATGTAGTTAATACATTTAAAAGTGACGAATTTTCATTAAATAACCAACAGCTGACGAAGCAGGGACAACAATTAAATCGATAACTGTAAACTTTTGCAAGTTCTGCGATGATTTCTTGCTAATACATTGCAAACGAACTGGCCTCCTGCCTGTGTGTGGCAGGCTACTAGCTAGGCATGGAGGATCGAAGCAAATTCTCAATGGTGCAAACACCTCACATGATAAACAGTTTTTCCACCAAAATAATCACAAAATCGGCGGGAAATTCTTATAATTATACTATGGATTCTCAGTTTAATGATTTGGAGATGTAATCCGAGGAAAATGTTATTGACTTTTCATAGATCTAGTTGTTTCAGCTTTCGTTTTGAGTCTTGGTGTGCACGATGCCGCGATGTTTCATCTAATTTTCAAGTTTGACAATATGTTTCACTTTGAAATTTTATTCATTTCTAAAACATTTTATGTTTAAAATTTTAAAAATACATTTAAAAAAACACCAAATAAAGTTATGATTTTTATTAGATGATTGGATTTTTTGTTTACTTGAAGTTTGAACTTTTCCCTTTTCTTTATTTTATATATACCCTATCCTTTCTGCTTGCCCTTTTTTGTTCCATCTATCTTTATTTCCTATCTTTCTTTCCTCGACATTTTCTTTTCTCTCTCTCTCTCTCTCTCTGTTCATTTTTCTTTCTTTCCTTCTTTATCCAATATACTTTTTTATTTCCTTCATTCTTTCTTTCCTTATAATTACCTTGGCTTCCTTCTCTCTTCGTCTCCTGTTTCTTGTCGTTCTTTCTCTCCTTCCATTATTTTCTATTTTTTCGTTCTCTTCCCCTTCATTCTTCCCTTCCATTCTTTATTCCTTTCTTCATTTTTCCCTTCTTATTCTTTTCCCTTATTTTTATTTTCTTTCTTTTGTTTCTTTCTTTCAAAGAATGAAGGAAACATATTTATTTCCTTCATTCTTTCTTTCCTCCTTCTTTTTCTCACCTTTCCCCCTTTAATTGTCTCCTTTATTTTGCGAGACATTTATTAATCTTCCCTTCCTTCCTTTCTTTCTTTCTATATTCATTTCAAAGAATGACGGAAACCTTTTTTTATCTCTTTTATTATTTCTTTCATCCTTTTATTCTAACTTTCTGTTATTTTTTCTGTTTTCCTTTATTTTCTTTCCTTCCCAATCATCTCTTTTCTTTCTCTCCTTCATTCTTTCGTTCACCTTCCCTTCTAATTCTTTATATTTTTTTCAAAAGTCTTATTATACTATGGATTCTCAGAAGCCCACACTTTGTGTGGGCTTCTTTGTTGATGTTCGTTTGTCAATTGTCCCGTATTTCATTTTGTGAAATCTGGTCACCGTCCCTGAGTGAAATATACAAATGACGCTACAGTACAACCCCGGGGTACAATACACAGAATGATAATTCCTAAATGCACATGACAATTGGCATATACCGGTACTAGTACACTGGCAATCTGCTACACGAAAATTAACCTGCACGAAACACAGCGCGCGCCTTTGAGTCGAACCCGGAAGAAGCACGACACAATGACGTCATAGAATCATGATTCAAATCACGATATCGTTTATACGACCTTTTTCGTTCGTGATTCTACAGAAACGTCTTTCCAAACGCCCCTTTTTTCGTGTTTCATGTTTGTGATTCTAATCATGATTATATTCAATTTCGACTAAACGCAATCGTGATTCTGCAGAATCGTGATTTGAATCATGATTCTAATCATGATTCTAGGGTAAAAAAGTGTCGAATAAACGCACCCAAAGAGTCTTGATGAGCATTGCCACATGCATTTATAGGATTATGAAATCTTATATCAATGATAATCAGTGTTCATGTTATCATGTATCTATATATTCAAAATCATTTAAAATAATTTTTAAGAGATACCCTCATTGCTTAGGTTTACACATGACGCGATCGATACTCACAAATACCGTAATGATGATAAGCTTGTAAAGGTACGTTCACATATGACCGTGATAGAATTATAAGACAGATCCCTATTCATGTGTAACATGAGAGTTGAAAAGGTAAAAACCAAATTTATTTTCTAAATTTCAAATCAAATAAAAAACAGTTTAGATATTTGCATCATAATAACATTAAGATTTTGACCTCTTTTTATATGAAGAATAATTTTGTCATATGAATAGAGAAGGTTATCTCTGCTGTTACCGTAATGATGATAAGCTTGTAAAGGTACGTTCACATATGACCGTGATAGAATTATAAGACAGATCCCTATTCATGTGTAACATGAGAGTTGAAAAGGTAAAAACCAAATTTATTTTCTAAATTTCAAATCAAATAAAAAACAGTTTAGATATTTGCATCATAATAACATTAAGATTTTGACCTCTTTTTATATGAAGAATAATTTTGTCATAAGAATAGAGAAGATTATCGCTGTTGTTAAGAGTGTAGATGAGCATTGCCGCATGCAATTATAAGATTATGAAATCTTATATCAATAGTTATCAGTGTTCTTGATATTATGTTTCTATGAATTCAAAGTTATTTCAAATAATTTTAAGAAATACTCTTATTTCTAAGGTTAACACATGACGTGATAGATACAAATACCATAATGATGACAAGCCTGTAAAGGTACGTTCACATATAATCGAGATAGCATTATAAGACAGATAGATATTTATGTGTACCGGTAAGACGAGAGTGGAAAAGGTAAAATCAAATATAAAGCAGTAGTTTGGAAATTAGCATCATAAAAACATAAAAAATTTGACCTCTGTTTATATGAAGAATAATTTTGTCATAAGAATAGAGATTATCGCTGCTGTTAAGAGTGTAGATTAGCATTGCCACATGCATTTATAGGATTATGAAATCTTATATCAATAATAGTCAGTGTTCTTGTTATCATTTCAAAAAATTGTTAAGAGATACTCTCCTGAAGACGGACAGTCAACCTGTCTGAAACGTCGAGTCTCTCTACTACTCATCATCTCTACTCGCCGACTCAAGCCAGCATCTCCTCATCAGCTCTACTACTCAAGCTGTTCTCACTCTACATTCCTTCTGGTTTACAGTCCTTTTCAGGACTATTTTCAAGAAAGAATACTCTACTCTCAAATCTTCACTTTCTCGCCTATCCACTTCTTCTCTTCTTCTATCCACTGTTTCTATAACACTCCACATGGTGTACCGTAAACCACATCAGCAATATACAGTAAATTAAAGGATCATTTTCAATTTCTCTCAGTTTTCCAGATGACTTCTTTTTTGTGATTTCATGGACAAATTTGCATCAAACTTGAGTCATTGTTCTGCTCAGTCACTAGTATCGGGTATGTCCATTCCTGGCACGAACCATTGCATGCAGACGTCGTGGCATGCTGTCCACTAGCTTGTTGATGACGTCAACAGGCATAGCGTCCCATTCTTCCCTCAGAGCATCTGTCAACTGCAGATTTTGAGGAATGGCCTCTCTGTCGTTGATGGCTCGGCCTAGGGCATCCCATTCACGCTCTATGGAGCTCATACCGGCGAACAAGCTGGCCATGGCAACTGTACGACGCCCTCTGCCTCCAGTAATTCCCTTACTGCAGCGGCCCTGTGCGGTCTAGCGTTGTCATCCTGCAGTCGGAAATTGTGCCCATACACTCGTCTTGCATATGGAAGACAGTGGAACTCCAAGATATCCCTGTAGGCGGCGGCGCTGACGTTTCCGTCCGGAACCACCAGTGGCGTTTTCCCTCCATAATGGATGCCGGCCCATATCATCACTGAGACGCCTCCGCCTTGAGTCGTCTCGTGGGTACATTCATCGCGAAGGTTTTCCAATGCTTATCGACGAACTCGTTGTCTCCCATCCTTTCTGTCAATGATGAACCAGCTCTCGTCTGTGAAGACCACATGTTGCCAATGTCCTGGATGAAGCCTTCTGTGCTCCCTAGCCCAAAGAAGACGAGTTACTCTGTGGCGGACAGGTGTGGACATTTGGTCAACCGTCGTGCTCGGTAATCATGTTGGAGCAATCTGCGATTAACGGTTGACCGGGAAACGTTGATCCCATGATACCTCCTCCACAAGCGACGAAGACGGCTCGTGGGCAATTTCCGGTTTCTGCGGCTGAAATTCACCAGTTGGCAATCATCTCTTCTTGTGGTCAATCTGGGACGTCCTGGAGATATCCGTGGCCGCACATTAGCCTGCCTCACGTTGACGTTTCAGGATCTTAGAGACTGCACTCTTTGATATCCCTAGGACTTCTGCGATATCAGTCTGCTTGTAACCCTCCTGTCGCAGTGCTACCACTCTCTCGCGTGTTGCTGCTGCCGTTGTACCAGGCATAGTCCAGGTAACGTCTCTACCGATTTTTTTTTCAAACGGTACAAGGAACTCGAAAAAATGCAACCTTATACACAGTGCTAAATCAGGGAAAGGGACAGAATATATGCGTAGGCTTTTATAGTCTACAACAAAAAAAATAATTATTACGTAATCCAAATTTCTCATGTTATAATGTCACTTGTGTAATGGGGAGACACTATGTAATCACTTAATTACCATTTTGTCTACGCGTAGCCTTTCAAATACCAACAAAAATGTCCACTTTTATTCAAAAATATTTTATTCCACCCTTATGACCAACAGTGTATTTCGTTTTTAATTTCACTAATTTCAGAACATATCAGAGTATGTGACATCTGATGAATACTTACAAATCTGTCAATGATGATAAACCTGTAAAGGTATGATTATCTACCGTGATAGCATTATCTGCCAGATTCCTATTCATATGTAAGAAGAGAGTGGAAAAAAGAAAAAGAAATCAAATTGATCAATTTCAAATAAAAAAATTAGTTGTCAACATCTTTTTACATGGATCAGACAATGTATATCCGTAATCAACGTAAGTTGTTTTATTAACGGCTTTGTAATATATATTTTTTATAATCTTCCGTTTTGTATTTTTTTTGCCTGAACATTTTTTAATATTCGGAGCAGATTTGAAGAACTGGTTTAATATTCAATTGAAAATCTCTTGAATGAATAAGACAATAAAATGTTGCAATTAACATGCAATCATTAGGTTTATCCAAATGATAATTACATTTTGTGGGTGCGTCGTGGTCTAATGGTTACGACTCTCGTCTTTCAATCAGAAAGACCAGGTCTGGACCAGGGAGTGGACTTGTTAAAAGTTTGAACGCTGCATTTTTCAGTACAAATGTCCCACTTGGCACAAATGTTTCTTGAGTCAAAAGTAAAAGATTCATCCAAAGAGACACGTTGTATTTCTGCAAATAAGCAAGTAATTTGCATAAATTTGCAAATTATGCTCAATGATAGTGAAAACTAACATTTAAAATTATATATTTAATCCAAACTGCTCTAAAATTGGACACAGAGACTTTGGGTAAGAAAGGGAAGAAAATTGCCATAAAATTATTGGGATATCCTTGTTTACTATTACCTAATTTACATGAATTATGCAAATCATAATTCAAAACAGAGTATTTGTTTCATGAATCCTGAACTGTTTTATAAATAACAGCAATTAATGCACAATGTTAACATTCTACATAAACATTGATATGCTTCATGACAGTATTAGTGCCTTAATTTGCTTATAAAAAGGGCAAATATGTCAAAATTTATTACCTGATATTGCGCTATAACGAGACCAAAACAAACAGTCACAGTCATGAATCCGACTATAAAGTGATAAGTTCGAGATAACACAATCCCATCACAATAGGATCGGCTTCTTGTATCGCTTTTGTTGGTGTGTCTGCCACACCTTAAGCTATGGGTATATCGGTAAAATGCATTTTGGTATCGGTAAAACACCATCTTGGAAAATTTAGAGGAGACACTGCTTTACAGGTTACTTTAGTGAAGCTCTGGCACATAAAAAATATAAACACATTCCCGCTACTTTACAAAGCCAGTTTAACTTGTATTATCGACTTGGAAAAGACAGATCTACGAGACATCATGATCAGTCAACGTATTTTCTGAAGAAATATTGTCTTTTTAAAGCCATCGGCGAGGCAAATGGCTTTTTTTGATAAAGCAACTCTTATATTTAGGGAACCTATTTTTTTAGAGGGGATATTACTCTGTAGTTTGTAAAAATGTTGTATCACAGTAAAGGCCACATAACCCAACAGGAGCATGCCTGGGGTACCCTCTCCCGGTTTTTTTTTTTTATTGTATTCGAAAATAATTTATTGTCTTAGAACACCATAAGATTTATTTTGGTACCTTGGAATTAATTGAGGAGAAAATACTCTACAAGTGGAATGTAGAAGAGAAGCGGTACATTGAAGAACAGCCACATATAACATATCCCAACCCTTTTATTGCTTCCACGTCTATATTAATTTAAAATGAAATATTTTTGTGCCACATCGGAAGAAAGATGCATTTCTACTACACAGAATAGCCGCTTTACATTCTCCTCTTGGAAAAAAAAACAGAGAAAGGCATTGCTTTATATCGCATGAAAATAAGTTCGTGTACATGACGGAGCCTTGTGGAAGTTGCCCCACCTCTTATTTTGACAATATATATTGATATCGTCTTAATGAAGCCCTCATCTGGAAAATGGCACTTATTGAAAGCAACTTCCATAACATTACAGGAGGCCCTGACACAGGGAAGCGGGGGCTGGAACACCCCCAAGATTTTCGAAGGGGGAGGTGCTACGTTTATTATTCTCCATAGACCGCACTCCCTGGAATTCCGGCAGATGTGATAAAACGAAAAAAAAACGTTGCCAAAATAACCTTCATTTTGTAGTGCAATCCTTTTTGTTTTTTGCTTGTTAAATTTCTTGGGACCAAAGTGACCTTCATTTCATAGTGAACCTTTTTGCTTTCCAAATTTACATCAGCACCCCCTGTAAAAATCGTTTAGTGCCCCGAAGGTGGCATTGTTCTAGTGCACAGGTTATATAAATGAGAAATTCTGGCAAATTAAAAGCTACATCTAAAGAAGCTAGTTTCCCATCCCTTTCCATATTTTGAATGTACTGAAATATTTCATGTTTTTGTAGCCCCCATTATGGCATAAAGGCGTCTTTATTACCTAGTAAAGCAAATTTTAGTTTTATGGAACCTCTGTTTAATAGAAAGAGGACACGGTGCACTGTCGATTTCATGTTATTAAGTTCATTAGATCCTATTCCATAAACGAGCTGCCGGTCTAAAGTATCACATCTCAGTCCCCATTTGACTTTATGTTTGAAATTAGCGTCTTTTTGGAACAAAATATCTTTTTTTCTACATGGAAAAGTCACTTCCATTTTTTATTGATTTCTTAAAAAAACATATAGGGGATACTCTGCCTGTCTGCAAGTTACAAGTAAAAAAATTCGGCACATTGAAACATATCCAACATTGTGTGCCCCCTTACAATTCTACATATATTAAATATTAGATAAACCATCCTGGAAAAGGTGTTTCACAAGTTGCTTGTAGAAAATTCATGGTACAGAGCGAACCTTCATGATGGTTCCTTACTCCTTTCCATACTGCACTTTTTAAGTGTAAAAGCATTCCTCTTCCTTTTTAGTAGTCAACATGGCTAGCTTATGTATAGTAAAGACTCCCTTTCCAATGGAACCTCTTCATATTTTGTATGAAATTACAAGAAGTTTAAAATGTATCAATACCCATCTAAATGAAAGAATACATGTCTATGCTAAGCACAATTTTGATGTGTGCTCGTGTACTAGAAATGCAATGGGAGTTCCTATTTGGAAATGCTTTGATGTTCCAGATACTAATGTAACAAGAAGAGTAAGGTCTACTATTTCTTATCCAAGAGAACAATAAGTATTGAAGCGGTTTTACCATTGTTTACAGAGTAGCATAAATGTAGTTAATAAGATAATTAGTTGTGTGACTTATAGGTTTCGATGTGGATAGGCTTTAATTTTCAGTATTTCTCTTCATTTAATCTTTACGCCTTCTTTACCTTAGAAAGTAAATGAAAATAGAAGCTGATTTAATATTCAGCAAAAGCACCCCTATTACAGAAGGGGGCGTTATGAAAAGAATATTTTAAATAGACTACTAGAGTCACGAGAAAGTAATGGGGTTACTTTGACAAGCTCGGTAAAATAGTAAAGGGTACAGACTTCGGGTACCAGGGCGTCTTTTAATGCAACCTTTAGAACAATGTATCTTCCGTCTTTTTTTTTCAAAAGATCAGTGGAAATGATAGCGATATTTTCGAATAAAAACTATATAACTCTAATATTGAGAATGGGGTGGGGAGTACCTTCGAGAGGCTCCAAATGGGGTTGGCTTTGGTTACCAGAACGTCATTGCATGTAACATGCATATCAATGTTTTATTTTTCTCCATGCACAACAAGAAATAAATTGACAGAATATAATGTTACATTGACAATAAAAATAATAGTATAAAGTAGGAACTAAGCATAAACAAGAAAATGTCCGTAAATAACATCGTATGTAATTAACTCGTTGACTAAAACATGGCTCAAAATAACCATTCACAGAAGCCAGAACAAAGATTAGATCAACACTAAAACTACATTAATGTCCATTCCTATCTTCCTCTATTTTTTTCCAAGAGCAGAAGAGGTTTAATAAATATAAAAGTTTTGCTAACTGTGGCGTCGCAGCGTTTAGGAAACTGTAAAAGTTTCAAATTGAACTCTAAAACTGTGGGTCCAACGTTTGTAAAATATAATCCCCATGTATATGTTAGAAGAGAATCACTTCAGTTGATCCAACTTGAACTAAATAATTTAACCAATTGTAATTAGAATGATATGAAAAGTTGTATAATTCTACACCCAACAAACCGTTCTATCTGTATTTACTGTTCTCTTCATGTCTTAATGAACGTTAATTTTAGTTGTGTCATAATTTTGATTGGGAGTCAGGTATAAACTGCGAAAATGCACTATTTTATGTTCAAATTTGCATAATGTATACTAATTATTGCATAATTTAGACATAATTTATACAAATTAGACGGCAATATAGATGGATAAACAGCTTGTTGGTAAATGCTTTCTTTTTCCTCCATCCATCATGTCCACATAAAGTTAGTACTGAGTAAAATGCCCAATTTTGGTGATTTAATTTTTAAAACACTATTCATGCCGCAGGGTGACCAGACGTCCCGTATTTCCCGGGATTGTCCCGTATTTTGCTCCTGTGTCCCGGCGTCCCGACAAACCCTTCCCGGGACGCCTATTTGTCCCGTATTTCAGAATATTGAACAAATTGTACACTGTTGGTCATAAAGGTGGAATATTTTTTTTCACCAAATTTTCACAGCGTAATTATTACAACATGATTTGAATATTGCATTTATGGTGCATGATAACCACTTTACTTTATTATTCTGCCTTTTACACACGTTTGACAGTGATATTTTACAGGTTTATGTCCTAAGCGATGGATGTCATGACCATAGAACAACAATGACGACAATATACAGTAAATTAAAGGATCATGAATATTTATTTTTAATCAATCTCAGAGTTTTCCAGATGACTTCTTTTTTGTGATTTCATGGACAAATTTGCATCAAACTTGAGTCATTGTTCTTACTCAGTCGCTAGTATCGGGTATGTCCACCCCTGGCACGAACCAGTGCATGCAGACGTCGTGGCATGCTGTCCACAAGCTTGTTGACGACATCAACATGCATAGCGTCCCATTCTTCCCTCAGAGCATCTGCCAACTCCTGCAGATTTTGAGGAATGACCTCTCTGTCATTGATGGCTCGGCCTAGTGCATCCCATGCATGCTCTATGGGGTTCATATCCGGCGAACAAGCTGGCCATGGCAACTGTGCGACGCCCTCTGCCTCCAGGAATTCCCTTACTGCAGCGGCCCTGTGCGGTCTAGCGTTGTCATCCTGCAGTCAGAAATTGTGCCTATACGCTCGTCTTGCATATGGAAGACAGTGGAACTCCAAGATATCCCTGTAGGCGGCGGCGTTGACGTTTCCGTCCGGAACCACCAGTGGCGTTTTTCCTCCATAATGGATGCCGGCCCATATCATCACTGAGCCGCCTCTGCCTTGAGTCGTCTCGTGGATACATTCATCGCGAAGGTTTTCCCCGGCTAATTGACGAACTCGTTGTCTCCCATCCTTTCGGTCAAGGATGAACCGGCTCTCGTCCGTGAAGACCACATGTTGCCAATGTCCTGGATGAAGCCTTCTGTGCTCCCTAGCCCAAAGAAGACGAGCTACTCTGTGGCGAACAGGTGTGGACATTTGGTCAACCGTCGTGCTCGGTAATCATGTTGGAGCAATCTGCGATTAACGGTTGACCGGGAAACGTTGATCCCATGATACCTCCTCCACAATCGACGAAGACGGCTCGTGGCCAATTTCCGGTTTCTGCGGCTGAAATTCAACAGTTGGCGATCATATCTTCTTGTGGTCATTCTGGGACGTCCTGGAGATTTCCGTGACCGCACATTCCCCTCCTCACGTTGACGTTTCAGGATCTTAGAGACTACAATCTGTGATATCCCTAGGACTTATGCGATATCAGTCTGTTTGTAGCCCTCCTGTTGCAGTGCTACCACTCTCTCGCGTGTTGCTGTTGCCGTTGGACCAGGCATAGTCCAGGGAACGTCTCTACCGATTTTTATTTCAAACGGTACAAGGAACTCGAAAAAATGCAACCTTCTTATACACAGTGCCAAATCAGGGAAAGGGATAGAATATCACATGCATAGGCTTTTATAGTCTACAACAAAAGAATTTATTACGTAATCCAAATTTCTCATGTTATAATGTTACCTGTGTAATGGGGAAACATTATGTAATCACTCAATTACCATTTTGTCTACGCGTAGCCTTTCAAATACCAACAAAACTGTCGACTTTTATTCAAAAATATTTTATTCCACCTTTATGACCAACAGTGTAGTTAATACATTTAAAATAATCAACAAATGACGAAGCAGGGACAACAATTAAATCGATAACTGTAAGCTTTTGCAAGTTCTGCGGTGATTTCTTGCTAACACAATACATTGAAAACGAACTGAGGCCTGTTTCTCAACACGGTCATAAGTCTAACTTCTTGACTAAATCGGAGATAGTGAGTTACTTGTCCGCTAACTGTTTCACGAAGCCCTCTTTACCAAGATCGGGAACAACAACCTCACTAAATATTTATGACACCTCTGAACCTGTCCTAACTTCTTTCTTAATGACGTATGGCATCACTTGGGGAGACTATGACATGCAAAAGTGCCGAGAAATTTGAAATTATGATCTTACGTAATCAACCATAGAGGTTATAAGTTAAATCTCAAAATAAGTGGGATAATGCATTCAATGATCATTGTAATACAAAGTAACTATGAAAACTGTTGGTACAACACCACAAAACCATTCATTTTGAAATAGTAAAATAATTTAATCGATAAAAATTCTACCACGTCAGGCCATCCATAATAGGACTTGAATTTGTTGTTTTCAGACCCTATTGACATTTGGATAAATCCTAGTCTCTAATTTATGCATAGAATTTGTTAAATGGTAAGATCGGTATCAAAGATTTATTTTTAAAAAATGTTAAACTATATTTCGATTATGGTTGGAATCGTAAAACATTGTAAAATTATCATTATTTTACAAATAAAACCGTTATGGTTTACTTTCGTAAACTATTAAAATTGGATATCCCGGGGGTACCCATCTCAACGTCCACATGTGATTTTTTTAGTCATGAAATAAATTATTCATAATTCAAATTTTCAGTAATTGAATGCGCCAGTCTTCATGGTCTAAGTGTGTATGATGCATAATTTACCTGTGCTATTATTTTAAAAGATGCAATTCCCAATTCATCACAATATTTGCAATTTCGTCATAATTTTTCTTTTTGAAAATTATGCTATTTTGTGACTAAGGCTACGTCTCGTCTGCTCTTTTTACCGATAGTATCGATACCAAGGTATTTTAGTTAGGAAGCCTTTAGTGAAACAGGTTTAGTAAGATTGGAACTAACTCCGTGGTTTCTGGATAAAGATATGAATAACTTGTCCAGGTGTTGAGAAACGGGCCCCTGGCCTCCTGCCTGTGTGTGGCAGGCTACTAGCTAGGCAAGTAGGATCGAAGCAAATTCTCACATCCTCACATGATAAACAGTTTTTCCAAAAAATAATCACAAAATCGGCGGGAAATTCTTATAATTATACTATGAATTCTCAGATTAATGATTTGGAGATGTAATCGGAGGAACAAGTTATTGACTTTTTATATAGATCTAGTTGTTTCAGCTTTTAGTTTTGAGTCTTGGTGTGCATGATGACGCGAAGTTTTATCTAATTTTTAAGTTTGACAATATGTTTTACTTTGAAATTTTATTCATTTCTAAAATATTTTATTTTTTTAATTTTAAAAATACGTTTTAAAAACACCAAATAAAATTATGATTTTTATTAGATGGTTGGAATTTTTTGTTTACTTGAAGTTTGAACTTTTCCCTATTTCTTTCTTTTATATATACCCTATCCTTTCTGCTTGCCCTTTTTTGTTCCATCTATCTTTATTTCCATGGGTGTCGATCGGTATTCTTGGTTGGGGCAGATGATTGACACAAATTTTCTTGTGGATGGGGATCTTTCAACATTACCCCCACTACTTAAGTGTGAGCTCACCATGTAGTATGTATATTACCCATTTGTAAATATGTTACTTTTGTTCAAATGTTTGAGCCTTTATTTGCCCCAATAGGGGCCAAAAGGTATTTATTCAATAAAGTTCAAAGTTCAAAATCAAAAGTTAGGACATGTGGGAGTGGTTGATATGCATGGTGTTCTTGGAAATTCCTTCATTGTTGTAGTGTACTATGCTTGTATAATTTTTTTGAAAATTCAATTTGTGTTACAAGTAAGCCTATTCTAAACTCATACCGAGAAAAAATGACAAATTTGACTGGACCATGTACATAGTGATCTGTTTATTGAGCATGATGTATACACAGGGGCGTCGATCCATTTTTCAGATGGGGGGGTGGCAAAATTATGAATCAACGTTCCAAAGGCGCTCGATCACAAAAAACGGACAAACTTACCCGCACACACCCACACACATAGGCCTATATATATATATATATATATATATATATATATATATATAAATATATATATATATAACTCGTAAGAGACACATATCTCACCTTCACCAACAATGCGAGCGCGAAGCGCGAGCTAAATTTTTTTAGTATGTCATGAAAACAGGAAAAATGTACCTGTTTAGGTTTGTTTGTAGTAACTCATGAGGAGGGTCGATACATGTATCTCACTAGTGAGCGAGCTGAAATCTGTTTATATTCTGACCTGAAAGCTTGATATTCTAAGCATTTTTGGTACCAATGATTAAAGCCTGTGTATAGCTTTGGTAAAGGGTCAATAATGAGATTGATAATCGAATATCATCTAATATGACAGTCTTACTGAAGCGTAGAGACCGTTAGATATTTTTCCAACTGCACTTCTCTGAGAATATTTCAAATATTCAAATCTTGGATATATAGCGCCCTCTCTCGGCGATGCTTGTTTTAAATTTAAAAAATGGGCATTCAAGCACTTATCTTATAAATTTAGTGATTAGCTATCCAAAAGTTGCAGACAAAGAATATATCTTGAAAGTTTCAGCCCATTCCATGATTTGGAATAGGATTTTATTGAAAGACAAAAACACATCGATATTTTAATTTGATCGGGTAACCCGATCAAGTTAAATTTCCATGTAAAATCACAAAATTTATCCTGTAAAACACATTTCCATTTCATATCCTCCACATCATAACTGTTATAGGGCATATCCATTCATATTAGCTAGCAATGAATTGGAATAGTGATAAGTGCATTTTGGTGGATTTACCAAAACTATACACAAGCTTTAAGATGGGTTTAAGATGGATCTAGAAGAACAATAGATGCGAGCTGAAAATTTTGATCTGGAAAAAAAAGACACTTTAATGGAAGATATATATCCAACAAAAGATTATTGCAAATCAAAGTTCTTTTGAGGTTGAGAATTGAAAACGGGACATTTTATTCACCTATATAATCATGAAAAGTATGGGTTTTTGGTACATGATGCGAGCGCGAAGCGCGAGCTGAAAATTTTATATTCCAATCTGAAAAGCAGACATTTTGAGCACGATTTTAAATCAAAATCGAGTTGGTATCTCGCTTGCTTGCTGATTTCAGTGTAGCATTACAATCTTATTTTATTTTAGTTGCACATGCGGAATTATTGGGGGGGGGGGGCAAAACGATATGTTTGCCCCCAATATTTTCATTGGTAGGGCAATCGCCCCCTGCCCCCCCCCACCCAGGATCGAGCCTCTGTGTATACAACTTTTCTCTTAAATCTAACCTGACTGGCAATATCTTTATTCTTCTTAATGCATGATGATAAACTGCAGATTCGGACCAATTAAGACTAGCACAAATTACAACCTGTGTGGCCTCTCGAGCGCCTTCGGGCTTACCGTCATTCCTTAGAGATTTATCTTGCCACCCTTTTACTCCCGTTTATTTTTCCACCCTTTTGAATTAATGATTTATTCAAATTAATTTATTCACCACTGATGGGATGGAACACCCTATCAACAAAAGTTGATTTTCGTTGGGGTCCTTTTATGTCATGTGTTAAAAAATATCAGATACATAAACATTTCATTCTTTTTCATCTTGAACCTCCACCCATCTGTTTAATAGTCCTGATAAAATGTTTTTATTCAGTAACAATATACACAAAGTGCGAGGGAAACAATCTGATTGATGGCATACCATAATCATCATGATCAAACTTTTCATTTTTTCATCATCATTATAATAATTTTTCTACCCTAAATTATTGGGGGGATGATAATACAGGCCATCCCCCACTTGAAATATTGGGGGGTGATATATCTCCCCCCCCCCTTCCCTCCCGTGATCGACACTCATGTTTATTTCCAATACCATACTTTATCCGTATTATTTATTTTGTAATTATCTGCGTTATTGTTTGAATATTTTTTGTGTCTTTATTACCCTGTGAATACATCGCAATTCGGCCTTAGCCGCGATGATGTCTTGATTTTTATTAACAAACCATTTATCTATATATTTCCGTTCTTCCTTCCCTAGACATTTTTTTTTTCTCTCTCTCTGTTCATTTTTCTTTCTTTCCTTCTTTCTCTTACTTTCGTTCTTTATCAAATATCCTTTTTTATTTCCTTCATTCTTTCTTTTATTATAATTACCTTGGCTTCCTTCTCTCTTCGTCTCCTGTTTATTTTCATACTTTCTATCCTTCCATTACTTTCTCTTTTTTCGGTCTCTCCTCCCTTCCACTCTTTCTTCCTTTCTTTATTTTTTCCCTTCTTATTAATCTTTTCCCTTATTCTTTCTTTCTTTCTTTTGTTTCTTTCTTTCCCTTCCTTCCAGTTTTCATCTTTCTTTCTTTCAAGTTCACCTTCCCTTCCAATTCTTTATATTTTCACAAGTCTAACACTTTGTGTGGGCTTCTTTGTTGATCTTCGTTTGTCAATTGTCCCGTATTTCATTTTGTGAAATCTGGTCACCCTGATTCATGGATTAGTACAGGTTAACTCATTAATATGTATTTATGGTAATATGTGGTCATTTGCATAGATGTAGTGAATTCCTTGTGGTCGAATACTTTCTAATAACCCTATTTCATACACATATCATTAGGTTTAGATTATTTAAAATCACACAAAAATTTAATATAGAACTAATGTGCATAATTTATGCAAATTATGCACTGAATATCACAAACAAATGCATTTAACGCAAATATAGAATAGTACAAAGAAACAGTTTTCTCATGTACAGTTTCTTTTCCTTTCATCATGATTAGATTGTCCCGAGTAAGACATATTTTACTGTAAAAGCGGTTTTTCTAATGTTCAGAGCATTTTTGTGGTTTGATGCATAAATTTCTTTAGGTAATTTTGATGCATAAATTTCTTTACGTAATTAGGGATTATTTGCATATTTCAAAACGTTCGTTTGTCCAACGTCTTTCCCAAAGTTACCCTAAGATTTACAGACCACATTTATTGATACTTTCATTCAACTTAGATTATCCAGAATCATTTGAAAAAAAGAGGCACTGTTTATTGAAAATGAGTAATATTTATGCAAATTAGGTAATAATATTTAGTGTTACCGCATTCATTTTTCATAGTTTTCTTTTGCTACTTCCATAAACGCTTTGCATCAAATTTGACATTTCTATGAAGTAGCCCGGGGGGGGGCACTCACATTGACGAGTGGATACCATGCGCGACCAAGAAAACACGTAAAACGAATGTCTTTTTCAAGATAGGGCACGTTACGTACGTAACGTGTTAAGGGTGTCAAAAACACAAAAATATTGAAAAAGGGCATCTATTTCGCTTGGAAAAATATACGTGTTCAGGGTCAAATATGCGGGGATGATAAAACAAAATCAAAATGTTGTATAAAGAATGTCCTTTTTGCCCCAACACTACGTGTTTAGGGTCCGATTTGCGCGAGGTGTGGAAGGTGGGGCCGTACTCAACCAAAATAATGGTGTCTAAAGGTAAAACCAACGACCGACGGACGCGTGACATAACAATGAAATATCCCTGTACCTGTTTATGGGTTCATTTCAGGAATACTTGCTAAGAGTATCGTTTTGTTTCTAATAGTGGTGCATTTTCAGAATATGGAAAATACATCGCTGTACTTGTTTAAGGGCTCAGTTCTGGGAATACTTGCCAATATTATTTGTTTCCGATACTTGTTAAGGGTAGGGTTTCACACGCCAATACTTTTTAGAATATGGAAATGAAAGTCTGTATTTTATCAATGCCCTTTACATTAGTATTAATAGACACATAACACTGCTTCTGGGTTGGAGCAAAAGTTAGTGCAAATGTAAATTAATTTGTAACTAATTAAGTTCATTCCAACTGGAAGTTCCAATTGGATCCAGTTGGAAACCAATTGGTTTCAACTGGTTCCAGTTGAAACCAGTTACCTCCAATTGGTTTTAACTGGAACCAATATTGAAACCAGTTGCCTCCAGTTGGTTTCAACTGGAACCAATTGAAACCAGTTTCCACCAATTGGTTCCAACTGAACCAATTGAAACCAGTTGCCTCCAATTGGATTCAACTGGTTTTAATAGGGAAATTGTAACAACTGGAACCGATTGAAAACCAATTGAACCAATTGCCAACTGGTTCCAGTTGCCCAATTGGTTTTAACTGGAACCAATTGGCAACTGGTTTTCAATTGGAATCACTTGTTCCAATTTCCCTATTGAAACCAGTTGACCAACTGGTTTCAATCGGTTTTGCTCTAATTGGTTTTAACTGGATTTTGGTCCTGGGAGCTGCCAGGGTCAGAAAACGAATCCGAAGTGGAGGGTGCAACCAACTTCCCAAGAACTTACAGCATGGTACCATACACTAGTTCAGCGGGTGTGCAGCTGAGGTCCTCCTTCACGGTTGTGCGTATATCCAGTAGTACAATTGGAATGCAGTTGTGTGCGTACGAGGTTTCCCAAGGAGCGATGGGAGTGCTTGAAAGAACTGATACTCAAATCGCATTCCTCTAGGGCCTCTATCAGATGTGATGGTAGCAGATGCGCCGAAACACGAAATTCAATCATGAACCAAAGTCCTGGCCACAGTCTCTGTAATGTCAGATATCGGATAAGCATCAGCCCATCTTGTGAATCGATCGAGACAAGTCAACAAGTAACAACTTCCATTCGATGAAGGCAACGGGCCAAACAAATCCACATGGATATGACTAAATTTAGCATTTGGTGTCTTGTAAGTTCCAAGTTGCGCTTTCGTATGTCGATACACTTTAGAACGCTGACAGGAGAGACACGAGCGAGCCCATGAACGAATGTCCTTGTTCATACCCGGCCACACAAAACGTTGATTTATCGTCGTCTGAGTGGAGCAAACTCCAGGATAAGACTGAGAGAGGTTATGCAGGGTCTCGAATACCATCCTCTGGTGCTTCTTCGGAACATATGGTCTCTCGCGGTCAGTGGAGACATCGCACCATATCGTCCCATAGCTCGAATGCCTAGGCACCTGCTTGAAATCCAGCGAGGGCGACTTGTGTGCCTCTTCCCATTCTTCGTCCATCTGGTCTGCTGTAATCTTTTCGAAATCCAGAGTGAATGTCATGGACAGTATCCACATTCGGACGAGACAGAGCATCAGCTACCGTGTTGTTGACACTGTGTACGTGTCGAATGTCTGTCGTAAACTGGGAGATGTAGTCCAGCTGGCGAATCTTTCTTGGGGAGTGATGTTCAGGCTTGGATCGGAGAGTGTACGTTAACGGATTATGATCCGCATAGACTGTGAAATCACGACCCTTTAGGAAATGATGAAAATAGCAAATTTTGAGATATACAGCCAACCATTCCCTGCCAAGCATGCTGTTTCTATTCTCGGGGCCTGAGACGTTGGGAGAATAACGTGATCGGTTTCTAATCTGTTGCAAGACACCAACGACAGGTACATCTGATGCATCGACCATATCACTGGTCTTAAGATCTGAAGAAGGATATACTATACCATTAAGGAAGTGTTGGCGAGTTCCTCCTTAGCCTGCTCGAATGTGGTGATGCGGTCCTGAGTCCACTCGACAGGCTTGAACGCTTCGGATTACCACGAAGCATATAGGTCGTGGTGTGAGGATAGCTGCAAGCTTAAGGACAAAACAGCGGTAAATATTGACGAGTCCCGGGAGACGGCGGAGCTAACGAAGAGAAGAGAGGCGAGCGAACTCACAAATCTCCTGTACCCGTTTCTCCAGGGGCCGAATGTCATCAACGTCAATGTGATGTCGAAGGAAGATGAGGGAGCTCACACGAAACACACACTTGGTTGGGTTGATCTCAATCCCGTAATAAGGCGAGCAAAAAGAGTTCGGAGAAGTTTTTCGTTTTCGTCCTCTGATGCCCTGGCAACTAGCATGTCGTCAGTGTAGGCGAAGACAAAAGGCAAACCTCGAACGACCTCATCCATCACACGCTGGAATTATTGAGCAGCGTTACGAAGCCCGAAAGGCATACTATGAACTGAAACAGTCCAAACGGTGTTGTGATTGCCGTCTTAGGAATATCTGCCGGTTCCACAGGAATCTGATGGTAGGCCTTGACCAAGTCAATCTTCGAAAAAACTTTCTTGCCATGCAGTGATGCAGAAAAGTCTTAGATGTGTGGGTCTGAGTATCTGCCCGGTACTGCGTTGTATTTATAGATCGATAATCTCGATCCACATGGCCTTCAGTCACCAGGTGTAGGTTTTGGCACCATATGGAGAGGAGATGCCCAATAGCTGCTCGATGATCTGATAATCCCCATCTCCTGCATGAGTTCGAACTCAGCACGGGCAATGACTAAGCGATCAGCAGCCAAACGACGAGGACATGAAGAAGCCAATGTGTATTGTATCAATATGCAGCGTGACTGAATGTTTCCATTGATGCTCATCTTAGTCAAGGAGATTACCAGTGTACCAGTCTCTTCCTCTCTCTCTCTCTTTCTTCTGTTCCTCCCCCTTTTTTTCTTCTTTTCTTTCCCCCTCTTCCTCTTTTTTTCTCTTTCTTTCTTCCCGAATAAGCTTCCTTTTTTGAGGGGGGAGGGCACTCAAATTATTTTTTGATGGGGGCGTGCCTCACGAAACTCTGAAATGGGGGTCTAAGGCCCGGGGGGGGGGGGGGCACTCGACCAAAAAAGTGGTGGGGGTGTGCCGCGGGCGAGACAAAAAACGGGAGCCTTGGAGCGGGCTTATTGTAAAAAGGATGGTCCTTGGAACGGGCTGACGAAAAGGGTAAATCCGGGGTCTTGGGAACTAAATATATACCGAGCGGTGTGAAAACAGGGTCTACGGAACGGGATCGCGGCACTGCAAATACGTTGCACCATAGCGCTGTGCATACACTCGCCATGCGTAGAGCGGCTACTTGTTTATGTAGGGAGTTGCGAAGACATAACTCTCGCATTCGGTGCTCGCGCTGGACAATTTTGGTAGGGCTGGAGAACTGAGATGTCTCGTAACGGGGCCTTGCGAGCGGGGCTGGGCGGCTTCTGAACAGAACTTTTGTCATTCGGAGTATCTAGAGAACTGAAAATTGGGTCTGAAAAGGGGGGTCATCAAAGCGGCACGTCCCCGTACCACCAATTATGTGAGTGCCCCCTCCGGGGGCAAGACCCCCTCGGCCCACTATGGATCTGCGCCTGGGTACATTCATGAGCGTATTTGTTAATAAGAATTGTCTTATAATGTGGAGCAGAACCGTTCATCACAGGGAACACAAGAAGGTGGTATTTTGAAGATGGTGCGATCACTCACTTGTAACCAGTGTACTGAGTTTCAGAATGGGTGTGATACGGTGACCATTCGTGCGGTAGCGTTTGGGGATTTTGGAGTTTGCACAGTTGGATTTTGGGTGGGCGCCTTGCGGTTAAGTGGTTCTGACTATTGCTTTTCAAACAGAGGGTCATGGGTTCGAAATCTAACACTATCATGTTACTTTTTTGCTTCAGCAAATATATTCATCCATACTAATGTGCTGCAGTCGAATTGAATACACTGAACGCAGTTGGAAAAAAAAAGATGAAGCTCGAGCTAAAGCCAGGGCAGCGCTTTGTTTCCTGGACAAAAAGCGCCATACATATCTAGCTGTTATTATATTCATCATCATCAGGGTACAGTGTAAAGCAAAGTATTGCCAAATCGAGTCGCGAAGAAATGAGATGTGAACTAATTATTCTAACCGTGAAATTCAGTAATAAAGAAAAAAAAAGTTGTATTGTCTTTTATAAAGTATCTTTCCCAATCATTCTGAACAGTTTTCATGATGAGACTGCGGAATTCGTTCTGATAACCAGGTTTGTGACTTTGAAAAAGTGTCATTTTTTTCCCTTCTGGCGGTGCTCATCGGAACATGACATAAAATACGTCTGTAACATTCACTCATATGGTAGCTTATAAAGTTACCTACAGTATAATGTAAAAAGAAGTTTAAAACTCCTCCCAATTCAGAAATGTGAATGTTTGTTTATGCGAGGAGTATTTTTTGTTGTTGGGTATATAAAAAACCCCGATGACTTGAATGCATTGAATGCGAATTCCAAATAATTTCAATTTCATTTTTTTTGGGGGGGGTCTCACCGTCATTAGAGAAAACGTTAATAATCGATGAAAGTAATGATATACAGTGCGTATCAAAAAAAGTTTTCACTTTGAAAAAACCCTGGGAATTAAAATATATACAACATGTGGGTAATTTTTTCACTTATATACTTGGGTTTGGGTCTCATCTATCCAATGAAAGTAAAAGTTATGACAGAATTTTACACTTGGGTGAACACTCTCCATTTTTGTAAAGTTTGCAGAAATCTATTTGCGCAGAAATGCTCGGTTTCACGCTGTGTCAAGGGGAAAGGGCGAAATCAAACTTACCCTACGAAACATTTCTTACACATTTCCCTTGCACTTTTAGTCAATTGAAAACAAACGGATACATTTAAGCATTTTGTAACAATTTTGCCACCCAAATTGAGATTTCGAAACTTAGTAAGCACAACCTTTACCATTTTTGTGCCAGCTGGATCTGAGGACATCTGAATCTGAACAAAAGTTTATATCAGAAATATCCAGCCTTTTTTCACTTTAGTTTATATCCAGTTTATATTTATCAGTTTATATCCGTTAAAGAGGGTTTAAATTTTATTGTTCATGTAATACTTGTTTCTCCACACTTTTCCCAAGCTTGCCAATGATTAACAATATAAAATTCAAGTCTAAGGCATTTCATGTAAATCACAGCTCAGTGTAAAGCAAATATCGTCACGATGGCCTCGGTGTGTTGGGGAGTGGGGTGGGGCGCAATGCATTCTTCGAAGTGTTTTGGGCAAGGAAATCAGTTTTTAAAAAGGTAAAAGAAGTCTTCAAATCAATTTTACTAGCTAAATTCCACTTGTTCTTCATGATTAGGGTCTACTTTTATTCGCATAACTATTTCAAGGTTCTACGCAAATCATTTTTCACTAACTTTTCAAAAATAAGTGGTGCTCACTCAAGCGGAAATATTTTTCAACAGTTATATCGTCCTCTGTTAAGATGGATCTGTACCAATATTAAAATGTGGAAAAGTCTTCAGGATATTACAAATGTATAATTTTACAGGATTGTTTTTGTAAGTGTAAACTTTTTGTGATACGCACTGTATAAAAAAAAATTGAAGACCGAGGATATACTTACAGACATTTCATTACTGTGCTTCTATTGGATATAAGTTGTCTACAAGTTGCACTAAAACCTGCATGCCAAAATAAAGAACATGATTTTCCAGGTATTACTATTCATGATTTCTTTCGTGTTTTATGGTTGTCTCAGTCTCGGCATTTACACAGGTACTAGAATAGTCCAGGATGGGCCCCATAGAGAAGGAGTCGAACCTCGTTTTATAAGATATAAAATGTTTTTGATGGTTTCTTGTCAATTCGAGAGTGCTGATACTGAATCTGAATGATGCCACTTTAGTAACCACGAGCATTCTCCGGAAATGGGCAAAATCCAATATGGCGGCCAAAATATGTAAATTACCCATGAAAACATGAAAATCATAAAACTGCCCACACATTGACTATAAAATGCATGTAGTTGTTTTGCAGGAGTGAAATACTCTCTGGAAAAACGATATTTGACAAAATATTTTTTTATTGATATTCAAAATGGCCGCCATAGGTCCCTGTGTACTCTATATTATGTAAATATGAATGGGAAAATTAATTTCAAAACACGAGTACTATTATTGCATGTGATTGTGATCTACAAGCGGACTACTGTCTGAAAACATGATTATTAACAAGAATATGTTCATTTGTATCATGTGATGAATAACTGTATTATGATATTCAAAATGGATGTTATAGACCCCGTATATTGTTTACAATATCATACAAGTGGAATGCCTCTGGCCGTCTCACCTGCATCACACGGTTCAATATAGCAGCAGTGCTGACTTTGAATACTACTCGCACAAGATGTTCAGTGATACATGGTTACTCTTATGCCCACTTTTATGAACTAGACCAATAAACTTAGAGATATGATGGTTATTCTTCAAAAAAACCCAACATGGCCAAAGTTCATTGACCTTACATGACCTTTGACCTTGATCATGTGACCTGAAACTCGAACAGGATGTTCAGTGATACTTGATTACTCTTATGTACAAGTTTCAAGAATCAGATCCATAAACTTTCAAAGTTATGATGGTAATTCAACAGATACACCCATTTCGGCCAAAGTTCATTGACCTTTGACCTTGGTCATGTGACCTGAAACGCGCACAGGATGTTCAGTGATACTTGATTACTCTAATGTCCAAGTTTAATGAACTAGACCAATAAACTATCAAAGTTATGATGGTAATTCAACAGATACCCCCGATTCGGCCAGAGTTCTTTGACCCTAAATGACCTTTGACCTTAATCATGAGACCTGAAACTTGCACAAAATGTTCAGTGATGCTTGATTACTATTATGTCAAAGTTTCATGAATCAGATCCATAAACTTTCAAAGTTATGATGGTAATTCAACAGATACACCCATTTCGGCCAAAGTTCATTGACCTTTGACCTTGGTCATGTGACCTGAAACGCGCACAGGATGTTCAGTGATACTTGATTACTCTAATGTCCAAGTTTAATGAACTAGACCAATAAACTATCAAAGTTATGATGGTAATTCAACAGATATCCCCAATTCGGCCAAAGTTCATTGACCCTAAATGACCTTTGACTTTGGTCATGTGACGTGAAACTCATGCAGGATGTTCAGTGATACTTGATTAACCTTATGTCCAAGTTTCATGAACTAGGTCCATATATTTTCTAAGTTATGATGACATTTCAAAAACTTAACCTCAGGTTAAGATTTCGATGTTGATTCCTCCAACATGGTCTAAGTTCATTGACCCTAAATGACCTTTGACCTTGGTCATGTGACATGAAACTCTAATAGGATGTTCAGTGATACTTGATTACTCTAATGTCCAAGTTTAATGAACTAGACCAATAAACTATCAAAGTTATGATGGTAATTCAACAGATACCCCCGATTCGGCCAGAGTTCTTTGACCCTAAATGACCTTTGACCTTAATCATGAGACCTGAAACTTGCACAAAATGTTCAGTGATGCTTGATTACTATTATGTCAAAGTTTCATGAATCAGATCCATAAACTTTCAAAGTTATGATGGTAATTCAACAGATACACCCATTTCGGCCAAAGTTCATTGACCTTTGACCTTGGTCATGTGACCTGAAACGCGCACAGGATGTTCAGTGATACTTGATTACTCTAATGTCCAAGTTTAATGAACTAGACCAATAAACTATCAAAGTTATGATGGTAATTCAACAGATATCCCCAATTCGGCCAAAGTTCATTGACCCTAAATGACCTTTGACCTTAGTCATGTGACCTGAAACTCATGCAGGATGTTCAGTGATACTTGATTAACCTTATGTCCAAGTTTCATGAACTAGGTCCATATATTTTCTAAGTTATGATGACATTTCAAAAACTTAACCTCAGGTTAAGATTTCGATGTTGATTCCTCCAACATGGTCTAAGTTCATTGACCCTAAATGACCTTTGACCTTGGTCATGTGACATGAAACTCTAATAGGATGTTCAGTAATACTTGATTAACCTTATGGCCAAGTTTCATTAACTAGGTCCATATACTTTCTAAGTTATGACGCCATTTCAAAAACTTAACCTCAGGTTAAGATTTGATGTTGACGCCGCCGCCGCCGTCGGAAAAGCGGCGCCTATAGTCTCACTCTGCTTCGCAGGTGAGACAAAAAGGGAACAAATGATTTTCAAAACATTTGGATTTGCTTGACTATAAAATGCCAATAATTGCAAAATATTGGTGTAACAATGTCTGACAACATGATTTATAACGAGACATATCATTTCCTTTGCCATTTCGGTAATAATGCTGTATTCTGACATTCAAAATGGCTGCCATAGGCCCTATCTGTATGTACAATGCGAATTTAAAAAAAAAGAGGAAGAACCATAAAATGAATGTGATTGTAATCTACGAGTGAAATATTGTCTGAAAACATGTTTTCTAGTGAACCATATCATTTCTTTTGTCTTGCATGAGATAAATGCTGTATTGTGATATTCAAAATGGCCCCTATGGGCCTTCACAGTGTTATCTTCAATGTACATGGGGACAGATGATTTTGGAAGAATTAGGATTTGCACGACTCTGAAACCCTTATAATTCTCTTGTATGAGTAAAATATTGTTTGAAAACGTGATTTTAATGAAATACAGTATTTCCTCTCCCATGTAGGTACACTGCAAAAACTCCGGTGTTGATTTAACACCAGCCCGGAAACTATATATGTAGACACCAGGGAAGTATTGAAACAACACCAGTTTGGAATCAAACCGATGCTGTTTTAATACTAATTGGTGTTGTATAAACACCTATCTGGTGTTAGACCAAAACGAAACAGGTGTCGTTTAACACTTCTCTGGTGTGGATTCCGGGCTGGTGTTAAATCAACACCAGAGTTTCTGCAGTGTAATAAATACTGTATTTTGACTTTCAAAATGGCCACTACATGCAATAACTAAATCAAGTAACATTTTTACAGGGAAACTAATTTTCACAATAAGAGCCAAAAATGCTAGTAATTGTGATGTATAAGTAAAATATTATCTTGAACAAGATTTACAAATAAATACATCACAGTCATAATGGTCAAAAAGTGATAAATGATGCGGATGCGTCGTGGTCTAGTGGTTCTGACTCTCGCCTTTCAAACAGAGGGTCGTGGGTTCGAATCCTAACCATGGCGTGTTTTCCTTCAGCAAGAAATTTATCCGCAATGTGCTGCACTCGACCCAGGTGAGGTGAATGGGTACCCGGCAGGATTAATTCCTTGCATGCACTGAGCGCCAGTGATGGCAGCTCGAGCTAAAGCCGGGGTAATAATAGCAGCGCTTTGTATCCTCAGGCAAAAGGCGCTTTATAAATACCGCTATTATTATTATTATTATAAATGCTTTGAATTTCAAATTGGCTACCACAGCCCTCCAAAGTATGATGTACATTTTAACTGAGGACAGATAATTTTGACAGAATTTTGCTTTGTTTGACTGTAAAAATTGCTTAATTTTGGTGTAGGTGTTAAGTATTGTCTAGACCAATAATTTCTAACGAAATAGATCATTATCTTGTGTTATAAAGGTAATGAATGCTGCATTTTGAAAATGAAAATGGCCGCCATAGGCCCTTATCGTATGTAAAATTTGAATGGGGAAAGATGATTACAAAAGGGTATATTGCAGCCATTTTAATGCTACAATATAGCATTTATCACCTAAATAACATAAGAAATCATCTATTTTGTTAGAAATCATATTTCCAGACAATATTTCACTCATACATACAATAACATCAGTCAGTCAAGCAAAGCCAAATTCTGTTAATATCATTTGTTCCCATTCATCAGCATTACCGTATACATAATATTGGTAGGGTCTGAAGCAGCAATTTTGACTTTCAAAATACATTTTTTTTCACCTACCTGGCAGATGAAATGATATATCTTGTTAGAAATTATGATTTCAGACAATATTTTGCTCATCACAATTATATGCATTTTATTGGCGCTAAATCCTGTGAAAATTGGTTTCCAGATCGAGTGTACATAATACAATCAATGTTTTTAGCAGCCATTTTGAAAATACAGTATTAAGCACAAATATGAAACCCGAATAAAATATTTCGTTAAAAATCATAGCTTAAGGCAGCATTCTTCTGATTTAACACAAAAACATGCATCTTAGCGCTCAAATTGTGATTGTTTTTGTCCTATCTAACATTAGGGCACTTGGCGGCCATCTTAAATATAAAAATACAGGAATTGTCACATACATGGCATGTTAAATAATATATTTCGTCAATATGTTTTAGAATCATTATTCCACTTGTTTTTCTTAAACATGCATTTTAGTGCTCACTCTTGTGATTTTTTGTCCCTATTCACATTGTACATACTAGTGTTACAGCTTTTGGAGGCCAATTTGAATGTCAAAATACAGGACTTATCAAATACATGACATAACAATTGACATATATTGTTAGCAATCATGATTTTAAGCATTACATCACTCATAGATCATAATTTACTTGCATTTTAGTGCCCATTTGTCTTATGTGAAAATTAATTTTCCCCATTCATATTGTACAGGGGGCTATGATGGCCATTTTTAATATCAAGAAAATGTTTTGTCAAAAATCATTTTTTTCAGAGAGAATTTCACATCGGCAGCACAATTGCACGTATTTTATAGCCAATGTGTGGGCAATTTTACAGTTTGCAGAAAATGTTCAAGGTTACACGGGTGGCATCATTCAGATTCGGAATTAGCACCCTCGAATTGACAAGAAACTATAAAAAACATTGTATATCTTAAAAACAAGGTTCGGCCCCTTCTATCCTGGACTAGAAGTGGTGGACAAGGGGGGAGGGCAAACTAACTTTCCCCCACCCATATAAACGGACATGTGCAATTGCAGAAAAGAGGGGAAAATATGAAGAAAAATATTAGTGTGTATTACTTATGTATTGTTTACTTGCATGCAATTATCTCATTTGACATCCCATATGAAGCATTCCACGCTGTTATAACTTTCCAGACGCTATTACAAAATATTTGCGAAAATGTAAAAGTAAATATAAGTGTGAGTCAGTAGCATAGCCGTTTTAAGCGGGAAGGCAATCGCCATGGAAATAAAAAAGTGTATTGATATAATTATTGATTTATCGATTTTCCTACTTAGAAAATAAACAAACCTCAGAAAGTCAAATATCTACATTTTTCAATCAGACATAAGAAAATGAAATAATGAACATAATATTCACTGAGAAAATCAGGAACTGAATTTTAAAGATTAGCTATTTGACATTAACAAATCTAAGCTAGGAACAAAATGAAATAAGTAATAAAAATCAGAAATTTGACGTGTCCAAAGGACACAGATGCTCCCGCTTAACGCGATCAGAAATTCATTCAATATGATTGAACTTAATATCGTGCTCGGTGCTGAAACCAATACGCATATATAATGAACAAATTCAGACCTTTGAACCAACGCATATATAATGAGCTGTGACCTTTGACCTGCGAACTCCGAATTCGAACATAGCCTTATTTTGGTGTCATCTACCTACACACCATACATTTTTGAAATTCATTAGACATTTTTTAGTTATTACGCGGAAACCAACTCGCATATTAAATGAGCTGTGACCTTTGACCTGCGGCCTCCGAATTCGAACTTTGTCTATATTTTGGTGATATCTACCAACACACCAAAAATTTGTAAAAATCCATCGAATATCATAAGTAATCATGCCAAAACCAACTCGCATATTTAATGAGCTGTGACCTTTGACCTGCGGACTCTGATTTCGAACTTAGCCTGGATTTTTGTGGCATCTACCTACACAACAATTTTTTATAAAATCCATTAAATATTTTTCGAGTTATTGCGCGGAAACCAAGTTGGGGGGGCGGACGACGGGGGCAGCGCTTAATACCCCCTCCGGATTTCGTCTGCGGGGGCATAAAAAGGAGGAGGTTTTCCTTAAAAAGCAATGCTTGTAAGAGAGGCAAGCCCCGGTTGCTTTATTAGTTTAACGCCAATGAACTTAAATAATTAACAGAGAGACAAAGTAGTGAGGGAATAGAATGAATTAGACACGACAAACGGAAAACAAAATCAGAAAACTAAATGTGAATCGAAGACAGATAGAGGGATGTTAATAAGGAGAAAAAAGAGTTAGTAAAAGATAGGTGAATAATACCATGGTCACATTTGTTCTACGGCGGCCGTACGGCGAGTCGAAAACAGCCGTTTTAACATTTTTGTACCAGCTGAATATAGGTGGTTTGAATAAAAATGAATAAAACGGCTGTTTTCGACTCGCCGTACGGCCGCCGTAGAACAAATGTGACCAAGGTATAAAGGGTATACATGAATAAATTTTAATAGGTAAAATAAATTGTTAGATTGACATGCCGATGTAGACTAATAACATAATATAAACATCTTGTTTTTGATTATGTTTCAATGTATAGATGCTGGGACATTTTTTTTAATCGGTAGGGAATTCCAAAACACGGATCCAAAGAGTATATGGTTACATAAAATATTTTTTTGCAAATAAAGTACGTGTTAAAGGAGAATAAAACCCTTAAAACAAGTTAGCTTGTAATAATATATTGTATGAAAACATAAACAGAAATCATAGAAACAAATCAATGAAAACTTGAGAAAAATTTGGAAAACATAAGAAATTAATGATCATAATAAATGTTGTGATACATACCGACTGTTAGGCAATCCATTGGAATAAGCCGGCAGAGCGATCCTGGAGTGAGAAACGTTTAAGCGTGGTAAAAAGTTTTTCACCAGCTGCAAGCTAGCAAGGCAGGTTCCAGCTGCACAGTCTATTCGGAAAAACGGCTACCGGCAAGCTTTAGCTAGGGCGCCTCTTCTAACTGAATTTTAGACCTAAAGCTACGCCAATCTATATTTTGTCCAGATATTGACCAACGAAATCCTGAATACGTAATTATTTTTGAATAGGGGAAGGCGGGGTAAGTTGTGACACTTTTTGTATTTTGCATGTTAAAATTTATATGATTAATAATATTGTCGAAATAAATACCTTGCCTTGAAATGTAATTCTTCTGAAATATTTTTCACCTATATATAAATTTTTACCAACACACTGAAAGTCAGATGGGGCAAGTTTGAGCCACCTTCTGGGAAAAGTTGAGCCACAAAAACTATGTACAAAATGTATGGGGGAAGAACCAGCATGTCAATTTTTGCTTAAAGTCTTTTCACTTGCTAATTCTCTATAAATATTAACATCCTCTAAAAGGAAAAGAGCAGTCATGTAAATTTGCTCCTTTCAGCCTGCATTTTAATGGATTTTACGGTTTGTTTGCTTTTCAAAATACATTACCATAAGAATTACCATGGCTCAACTTGCCCCATGATGTTTGGCTCAACTTACCCCAGTCCAAACTTAGTGCGATAATTTTGTATCCACACATTTATTATGCATCCATCATATAAAAGACTATGACAAGAATGAAGATCCATACCTGGACTAACAATGTTGTTATCATGTCTTTATTATAGTTAAAGACGTTTGTGTGTATAAAGCACTTATCTATTTCACACTCTTTTTTTTATACTTTTTTGGCTGAAATTCGTGTTTTTTCCCTCTAAAAAAAATTACTTTTGTTTCAAAGTTGAAAACAATATGGTGGGGTTAGGGGTTATGCTATGGGTCATCAATACATGACACCACCACAATGTCTGACTCATTCATTATTGGCCTGGGGCTGGTGGCTCAACTTGCCCCTATGCTCAACTTACCCCGCCTTCCCCTACATGTATATCAGGTGGTTATTTCGAAAGAAGAGTGGTAAGTATTTTCATCCACGGATGGTTCAGCGATTTTCTATTTTCACATAACGCATGTCTAATAACAAAAAATCCTTTCGTACATATATACTTCAATTCTTATGATCAGTGTGTCTTACCATCAATCGTTTGTTGAGTTTCATTTGTATATGGGCAGATGACAGGTTGGCATACTTTGTTAGTGACGTTCGTCTTGTTCTCGGCGGATTCTAGAACATCAACAGTAATAGATGAAATACATTTATATGTCCATACCTTCAAAATTCACATTAAAGGATAATGCTGAACAATTCGAATCAATGAATGGTTTCACAAAAATGATGCGTGACAAATGGCATCTGAGGCCCTATCGACCTATGTTAAACCCGGGGGGGGGGGCACTTCCATTCACGAGTGGATACCATGCGCGACCATGGGGTCTCGAAAAGCACCCTAAACACGTAATTTCCATATTCTGAAAATGCACCCCTTAACAAGTATTGGCGTGTGAAACCCTACCCTTAACAAGTATTGGAAACAAAACGATACTCTTGGCAAATATTCCCTGAAATGAACCCCTAAACAAGTACAGGAATGTTTTATTGTTACGGGTCCTTCGGTCGTCGGCTTTACCTTATTTGGTTTAGTACGACCCCACCTTCTACACCTCGCGCAAATCGGACTCTAAACACGAAGTGTTGGGGCAAAAAGGACATCCTTTATAAAACATTTTAATTTTGTTTTATCATCCCCGCAAATTCGACCCTAAACACGTAATTTTCCTAGCGAAATAGATACCCTTTTTAAAATTATTTTTGTGTTTTTGACACCCTTATCACGTTACGTACGTAACGTGCCCTATCGTGAAAAAGACATCCTTTTTACGTGTTTTTTTTTTGGTCGCGCATGGTATCCACTCGTCAATGTAAGTGCCCCCCCCCGGGGTGTAAAACAATTCTTATGACTTATGCAAAACAAATCAAAAGCTAAGAATGGGTACGTAACATTCAACTTCATTGGCTAGTGGGAAGAGTGGTAAGTATTTTCATCCACGGAATGTTCAGGGATTTTCTATTTTCACATAACGCATGTCTAATAACAAAAAATCCTTTCGTACATATATACTTCAATTCTTATGATCAGTGTGTCTTACCATCAATCGTTTGTTGAGTTTCATTTGTATATGGGCAGATGACAGGTTGGCAAACATTGTTAGTGATGTTCGTCTTGTTCTCGGTGGAGTCTAGAACATCAACAGTAATAGATGAAATACATTTATATTTCCATACCTTCAAAATTCACATTATAGGATAATGCTGAACAATTCGAATCAATAAATGGTTTCACAAAAATGATGCGTGACAAATGGCATCTGAGGCCATATCGACCTATGTAAAACAATTCTTACGACTTATGCAAAACAATTCAAAAGCTAAGAATGGGGTACGTAACATTCAACTTCATTGGCTGGTGGGAAGAGTGGTAAGTATTTTCATCCACGGAATGTTCAGGGATTTTCTATTTTCACATAACGCATGTCTAATAACAAAAAATCCTTCCGTACAAATATACTTCAATTCTCATGATCAGTGCGTCTTACCATCAATCGTTTCTTGAGTTTCATTTGAACATGGGCAGATGACAGGTTGGCATACATTGTTAGTCATGTTCCTCTTGTTCTCGGTTGAGTCTAGGAACATCAACAGTAATAGATGAAATACATTTATATTTCCATACCTTCAAAATTCACATTAAAGGATAATGCTGAACAATTCGAATCAATAAATGGTTTCACAAACTGATGGGTAAAAGGGCATCTGAGGCCCTATCGACTTATGTAAAAACAATTCTTCTGACTTATGCATAACAATTCAATAGCTAAGAATGGGTTCGTAACATTCCACTTCATTGGCTATAAACTTCCATGTAACCACGGACCTATGAAAAGATGGACGATTAAGGCCCTATCTCACCAACGGAGACGTCGCCGCGACAGTCTCCAACTTAAGGGGGTATCTCACTGGGCTTGAAACTAGTTCGCGACTACAAATTTTGCTAGTTGCAGAGACGTCTCCGCGACATCTCTGAGACGTCTCATGAAAATTACAGAGTCTCCGAGGAGTCGCAAGAAGATTAAACATGTTTAATATTTTTGGAGACTGTTTCTAGTCTCCGCGACGTCTCCGAGAAGTCTCCATCAGTTGCTGCGACGTCTCGGAGACTAATGATATCCGCGACTGCTGAGACGTCGCCGCGATGTCTCTGCGATGTCTCAGAGACGTCTCAGAGACATCGCAAAGACCTGCTGGAGACCAAAAAAAAATTATAATACATTGCGGAGACGTCTCCGCGACACTTCTTCACACTGTTTGACCCACTTCAGAAACCACGTGACTGAACGCGTGCTGATATCCCTCCTCCTGCTCCAAGTCAGGTGTATGATCTTTCAAACGTTCCATCGAGACGTCTCCTTGGTGAGAGCGGAAGCCATTTTTGTCTCCGAGACGTCTCCGCGACTGCAGCGACTGATAAGTTGGAGACTGTCGCGGCGACGTCTCCGTTGGTGAGATAGGGCCTTTATCAGTCGCTGCAGTCGCGGAGACGTCTCGGAGACAAAAATGGCTTGCGCTCTCACCAAGGAGACGTCTCGATGGAACGTTTGAAATATCATACACCTGACTTGGAGCAGGAGGAGGGATATCAGCACGCGTTCACTCACGTGGTTTCTGAAGTGGGTCAAACAGTGTGAAGAAGTGTCGCGGAGACGTCTCCGCAATTATAATTTTTTTTTGGTCTCCAGCAGGTCTTCGCGATGTCTCTGAGACGTCTCTGAGACATCGCGGCGACGTCTCAGCAGTCGCGGATATCATTAGTCTCCGAGACGTCGCAGCAACTGATGGAGACTTCTCGGAGACGTCGCGGAGACTAGAAACAGTCTCCAAAAATATTAAACATGTTTAATCTTCTTGCGACTCCTCGGAGACTCTGTAATTTTCATGAGACGTCTCAGAGATGTCGCGGAGACGTCTCTGCAACTAGCAAAATTTGTATTCGCGAACTAGTCGCGAACTAGTTTCAAGCTCAGTGAGATACCCCCTTTAACGCGAGCATTTCTTTGATCCAATGATAGTCACTGTCATCTGGTTATGCGCATCTTAATGAGAACATACAGGTGTTGTATCATTAGCAATTACCATGACTACCAAGGGTATTTGATCACTCAAAGACGGAACAGTTTCCCGGTCTTGATTTTTGTTGGCTGATACCCTATTTTAGCATGTGCCTTTCAGTCAACATGCTTCATATATTGAGCAGTAAATTTGAGAAGTAGTCGATTTTTTATGATATGAAATATGATATTATTTGATCCGCTAACTACCGCTCACACATACATGTAAGGACCTTAATAACATTGAGAGATACACGATCTCTACATGTTATGTGCCACGTGCATCTGGAATATTATGGAGAAAACTGAATTTGAAATCAATCACAATATTGCCTGTATATCAAAATATGCAGACATTTCCCCAAATAAAACACATGGAACTAAGATTAACAAAGGTAAAAAAAATGCACATCGATTTTCCATTATTTCATTGATTTGTTATATCAACTGCGCGGCATATAATTTGTAAAATATAGATGTCCAATCACGAACTGCTTCAGTCCCTTCTCACGGTGACGATCATAGGACCAAAAAAGACTAGTATGAATAGAATGTTATTCAGATGACAATTCCAATTTTGCAAGCGAAATATTATCCTGATAGTGAATTCATTATCTAAGCGATGAATGTCCATCTCTTCATAGGTCCATGATGTAACACACCGTTGTTCTGATGAGGTGATTTCCGGAACACCAATGTGTAATTTATTTTAAATATTGGTTGAATTGCACTATAAATTCTAAAGCTCATGAATGGATTGTATTACAAAAAGGCGCCCAACAAGCTTATAAAAGTTTCCATGCCCATCTCTTAACATGTGTACCAGAGTCAATAAAAGCAATATTATATTCTGAAAAGAAATCAATATTTGAATATGTTCTACCCATTTACATACATTTTAATTAGTTACTATCTTTTTTCCAAGCAGTTTATTTGTGCGTGTTCCCTTGTGTTCTCTTCTACTCTTTTATTTTAAACTACAGTGCGTATAAAAAGGCTTACACTTAGAAAAATCCTGTAAAATCATACATTTGCAATATCCTGAAGATTTTTCCACATTCTAACATTAGTACAGATCCATTTAAGAAAATGACGATATAACTGTCGAAAAATATTTCCGCTTGAATGAGCATCACTTACTTTTGAAAAGTTAGTAAAAAATTATCTGCGCAGAACTTTGAAATAGCTAATAAAAGTAGACCTTAATCATGAAGAACACGTGGAATTAAGCTAGTAAAATTGATTTGGAGACATCCTTATGACTCGAATAATGGTGACATCTCATCCCCCCCCCCAAAAAAAAAAAAAAACTTTGAGATCGAGCAGGCAGAACATGGCATATTTCTGTGTACAACGTCACGTGAGTAACGTATGATAGTTTCCGTTCCCAGACCCTTTTCATTTGAAACAATATTAATACAATTCAAACAAACTTAATTAACGCATTTAATGTTTAAAGTAACAATGTTCTTGTACTATGAGACTTTGCTTACTGATATTTATAATATAGCTACAGTTTGAGGAAGCAAATATCGAGTGCGGAACTGATTTTGATTTGCAAAAGGTCTGCGTAGGTATACTATACAGTGCGTATCAAAAAAAGTTTACACTTTGAAAAAGCCCTGGGGATTAAAAAATATACACCATGTGGGTAATTTTTTCACATATAATCTTGGGTTTGGGTCTCATCTATCCAATGAAAGTAAAAGTTTTGACAGAATGTTACACTTGAGTGAGCACTGTCCATTTTTGGAAAGCTCGCAGAAATCTGTTTGCGCAGAAATGCTCGTTTTCTCACTGTATCAAGGGGAAGGGCAAACTCAAACTCACCCTGCAAAACATTTTTCATACATTTCCCTAGCACTTTTGGTCAATTGAAATAAAACGGATACATTCAAGCCTTTTGTAACAATGTTGCAACCCAAATTGAAATTTCAACACTTAGTAAGCACAGCCTTTACCCTTTTTGTGCCAGCTGCATCTGAGGACATAACTGAATCTGAACAAAAGCTTATATCAGACATTTCCTGCATTTTTTCATTAAGTTTTTATCATTTAAAGAGGGTTTACATTTCATTTATCATTTAATAATTGTTTCTCCACACTTTTCCCAAGCTTGACAATGATTAAAAAAATGAAAGTCAAGCATAAGCTATGTCATGTAAATCACAGCTCAGTGTAAAGCAAATATCGTCACAATGGTGTGTGGGGGAGTGGGGTGGGGCGCAACGCACTCTTCGAAGTGTTTTGGGCAAGGAAACAAGTTAAAAACAGTAGAAGATATCTTGCAATCAAGTTTACTAGTTAAATTTAACATGTTCTTCATGATTAAAGTCTACTTTTATTCGCATAACTATTTCAAAGCTCTGCGCAAATCATTTTTCACTAACTTTTCAAAAGTGAGTGGTGCTCACTCAAGCGGAAATATTTTTCGACAGTTATAGATCTTCATTTGCTTAAATTGATCTGTACCTATCCTAAAATGTGGAGAAATGTCCAGAATATGACAAATGTACAATTTTACAGGATTTTTTCTAAGTGTAAACTTTTTTTTGATACGCACTGTATACTAGCAGGCTAGCATCGTCTGCTACGTAAACCAAATGAGCGAACATGACCGAACTAACCATTATGCTGGAAACAGCCACTAACCGGTCTTGTACAAGGTCAGTACAAAAATATTGGTTCTGTGACAATTGCTCCGCCGACAATTGCTACGCAAAATGCGACAACTGATCCGCCAATAACAGTTTCGGACAATGGCTCCGCGGATATTTGTCCTGCCGAAAATTGCTCAGCCGTCAATTTCTCCGACGACATTTGCTCGGCCCATATTTCCTCTGTCGACGATCGCCCCGCCGATATTTGCTCCGTTGATAAGCGCTCCGCCGATATCTGCTCCGTCCACAATTGCTCCGCCAATATTTGCTCCGAAGATATCCCTAACGTGCGTCAAATGCTCCACAGACGTGACCGATGAATTTGGATGTGGAACATTTTTTTTAATTCACTATGGCACCTTTTTTTTCATTAATTATTTCTCAATTTATTTATTTGTAGGTTTATGCAAACTGACAATGGGAAGAGCATTATAATTATCAGTAACATTAACATAACTGCTCCCCACAACAGACCTGTACGCATTTTACATACAATTTGTTAAATTCAAATCAGTAGATTTTAATAAACAATAAACGAATTTCGGAATGCAAAAACTATGATAGCTTATAAGTGCCACCCAGATGTTGAGATAATTATCTTGGGAAGTCGACATCTTGCAAGCGAAAAGACCAGATGACGAGATTCCGGATCTCATCATGTCCAATCTTTCAGAATAGATGATCAGATGACAAGATCCCGGATCTCATCATGTCGGCATCTTTTAGACGAGATGACCGGATGACAAGATCCCGGATCTTATACATGTCGACATCTTGTAGAATAGATGATCAGATGACAAGATCTCGGATCTCATCATGTCTACATCCAGTGGAAGAGATGATCAGATGTCATGATCTCGTAACTCATCATGTCTACATCTTTTAGAGGAGATGATCAGATAACATGATCATGGATCGAAGATCTTGTCATCTGATCATCTCTTCTAAAAGAAGTCGACATGATGAGATCCGGGATCTTGTCATCTGATCATCTCTTCTAAAAGATGTCGACATGATGAGATTCGGGATCTCGTCATCTGATCTTTTCTATCAAGATGTGGACATGATGAGATTCGGGATCTCGTCATCTGATCTTTTCTATCAAGATGTCGACTTCCCAAGATAATTATCTCAACATCTCGGTGGCACTTTTAAGCTTCCATAAAAAAACCCATTGATTCTTATTTCTAACTCAGCTAAACAAACAATATTCATTTTTTCTAATGTAAAGAATGAAAAGTTAGAATTTGGTTTGAATTCAATGCAATTTTAAAAACAAACACAGATATATGTTGTTTAAATTTCATGCAACCCTGGTTATGTATGCATTTTAACTTTTGTAAACACTTCAGAAGTATATATACTGTATTATATATACGTTTCGAAACGTTTTACCGATCCATCGAGTTTTCAAGGAACAGTACATTAAAAATGTCCGAGGCACTCAGAATGTATTTTTAAGACCCTATTACAAAGGAAGGAGTTTCCCCCCACCCCCAATGAAATGTGCCCTTTGGCATGTTTGAGAGGAATACTTTTTAATCTACACATATTGGCCCTAAACTTGTTATTTGATATTGTGAAAGGACTGTATTTCCCTCTTTTTAATTCAATTTCCTTTTTCTTCTCTGATGGCCACGTATACAGTATTTCCCGCCCAAATTCGACGAGCCATAGAGAGAACAAATAAGGAAACCGTTGTTGTGGGGGGGGGGACTTACGGGGTTCCATTTAATTCCAAGCAATTTATCGAGAAAGAAATCTCAACATGCACTCATTTAAGGCCTGGTGTAACAATAATTCGATTTTGTTTCCAGTCTAGTCTAATTTCTTGAATATTTCTTTACACAATAAAAAAGTTTTTGATTTTTTTATACAACACTGTGTAATATAATTATTTAGTACAGTTTAAAGAAGTGTTTTTAACGAAGTTGTAACTTATTCAATCTTCAATAATAATAATAATACTCAATATTTATAACGCACTTTTCCCAAATGGCCCAAAGCGCTCACAATTTCAATTAACATATAAAAGATACAAACAAAATCAGAATGACACATTAAATGAAGGCAATTGCCTAGAACAAGAGAGTTTTAAGTGACTTCTTAAAAGACTTGATTGTTGGGGATTGTCTTGATTGCAAGAGGGAGCTTGTTCCATTCCATAGAGGATGCAACAGTGAATGTTCTATCTCCAGTCTGTTTTCTTTTTGTTGGATATGTTAATTAAGTGGGTCTTCAGAGGATCTAGTTCTTCTACCTGGGACATAAATTTCTAAACAATCAGACAAGTATTTTGGAGCGTGGTTATAGAGTGATTTGTATACAAGGAGTAGTAACTTAAAAATAATATGTTGTCTAATCGGGAGCCAGTGTAAATTATATAACAGGGGTTCAGGAGGTGTGTCAAGGCGGACTTCGAAAATAATACGGGCAGCCCAATTCTGGAGGTGCTGGAGACGATTAATGTGAGACAATGGTATTGAAGACAGAAGACCATTACAAAAATCAAGACGAGAAAGGATAAGGGAGCGTATGGCATGGTTAGCAGTTGACTGATCAATAAACCTACGAATTCTAGTTATGTTCCTCAAATGATATGTGACAATACAACATACAGTAGAAATATGATCATTCACAGTCATATGTTTATCAAAATATACTCCTAGGTTCTTAATTTTTCCGAAGGAGTAAATAAACCAACCATGGTTGTTTCACATGTAGAATACAAATAAACAGGGGTGTATAAATTTTCAAACGACGTGTTTATCTGTGTTTGTTTTTAAAATTGCATTGAATCCAAACAAAATTCTAATTTTTCAGTGTTCAGATTGGATGAAAATGAAATTTGTTTAGTCGGTTTAAAAAACAATGAGTTAATGCATTCAATTTCGTTTTGTATTATTTTATGAATATTCTGATTTGATTTTAACAAATTTTATGAAAAATGCGCACAGGTCCGTTGTGGAGAGCAGTTATATTATGTTACTGCACTGAAAAATATAATGTTACCCATTGTCAGTTTGCATAAAACTACAAATAAATTAATCAATAAAGAAATAATGAAAAAAAGTGTCATAATGAATAAAAAAAAATGTTCCAGATCCAAAGTTCATCGGTCATGTCTGTGAAGCATTGTCGCAGTTTACGGAGCAATGACGGTGGAGCAATAGTTGCATTATGCGGAGCAAATGTCCGCGGAGCAAATATCGGTGGAGCAGTTGTCGCATCTTTGCGGAGCAAATGTCAGTGGAGCAAAAGTCGCATTCGAGGAGCAAATGTCCGCGGAGCAATTGTCTCATTTTGCGGAACAAATGTCATTTGAGTTCATGTTGACAGCTAGAGCAATCGTCGCGGAGCAATTATCATACAATTGGAGCGTTGTCAGCGGAGCGATTGTACAATCCCCCCGGGGGGGGGGCACTCAGTATATAATGCATAGTGGGTGTGTGCCGCGGACGGGACCCCAATTTTTACACTAAAATTTCCGTTCCAAGGCATAACATTTTTGTCTTATTGAGAAAAAGAACAAAGGAAGCCGCACCAAAGCAGAGCATTTTCTTTTTATCGAGAGAAAAAAAGAAAGAAATCCGCTCCAAAGCTTCGCATATTTTCCGTTACGACGTTCCAGCCGTATTGATCTGCTACAATGAGCCGCAATTTTGGTGAAAAGCGGCCGCAGAGCGCTGTCCGACCATCGTATCTGCGCAAGCGCACCCGGCGCCCGTGCCGCCGGGCTAGCTGCATTGTTCCATAGGGATGATTACGCAATCACAGGCAGGCGACCCGTTCCAAGGACCCCCGTTTTCACAAACATTTGTCGTTCCGAGGACCCTCCTTTTTACAGTAAGCCCGCTCCAAGGCGCCCGTTTTTTTGTCTCGCCCGCGGCACATACCCACTACTTTTTTGGTCGAGTGCCCCCCCCCCCCTGTTGCACCCACAAATGTAATAACGCCCACAAATGTAATAACACTTTACCCACAAATGTAATAATTTTTGATCGCCCACAAATGTAATAATGACTTTACCCACAAATGTAATAAATTTGAAGGGATTTTTGGCGAATCCGTTCTAAACTAAAATCCTATAGTAAAGCGTTCATATAGCACAAAAGTGCAAAGTCTTTTTTTCAGACCGGGTTAATAAAACATCAAAGTACAAGTACAAAGTCTTTCTTCCAGACCCGGTTGTTTAAAAAATATAATAAAAGTCCAAAGTCTTTTTTTCCAGACCCGGTTGTTTAAAAAAATGGGATATAAGTCCAAAGTCTTTTTTCCAGACCCGGTTGTTTCAAAAATTATAATATAAATCCAAAGTCTTTTTTCCAGACCCGGTTGTTTCAAAAATTATAATGAATCCAAAGTCTTTTTTCCAGACCCGGTTGTTTCAAGAATTTTAATAAGTCCAAAGTCTTTTTCCTGACCCAGTTATTTCAAAATTTATAATATAAGTCCAAACTAAGATACGATAATGATATTCCTGTGGATAAAATGGGAATCGAGTTTAGTCTTTTCTCCAGGCCCAGTTAATTAAAACTGGTGGAATTAATGTCTTTGTTGTTTTTTCAACTTATACGGTATATATTGTGAATATATGCACTAAGAGTAAATTGAGAATCAAGCGTAGTCTTTTCTCCAGACCCGGTTACCTGTTATTTAAACATTATGAATAACAGTTTAAAAACAGTATAAAGACCCCATAATCTTATTAATGCTGGATATATAGCGTAGTCTTTCAGCCCGACCATTTTTTTTCTTAAAAAAAACGATAATAGTAAGATTAAAAAAAAATCAAAGTTTAAGACCAAACAAACTTTCAACCTAAGAACCTGTTTTAAAAGAGGTTTAGAGTGTTGTCTTTATTCCAGACCTAAAACAGTTACGAAAAAAAATCTTCTAACATAAGACCTTATATTCTTATTCTCGTAGAATAACACGAGTTTTTAAACGTACTCTTTCCTCCAGACCCGGCTATTAAAAAAAAGTAACTGAAAAAGTTCGAATCTAAGACCAAATTTCCAAAGTTTCACCCAGTAAAAATATGTCTTTTTTAAAATAATACTACTACCCCTACAAAACATTGTAATAACGCGTGGGTAAAGCAGACATCCTTTCTCCAGACTTGGTTACTATTTGAAACATAAAATAGTTTTTACAAATATTCTAAAACGAATACCCAATAATCTAATTACTGTGGAACAACATGAAGACCGATTGTCGAAGATCGACTTTCCTCCAGACACAATTATTTCAGGAATAAAAAATCAATAAAACTCAACCCCCAACAACGAATCTAAGAACCAACAATCCTCCAAATTAAGACCATGCATGTAGAAAAGCACACGTTTAGAGCGTTGTCTTTATTCCAGACCCGGTGATTTAAAAATGATTTAAACAATCCTAAAAACAAAAGACTTATATTCTTATTCTTGTGGAATAACACAAGTATTATGCTTAGTCTTTCGTCTGGACCCGGTTATTTAAAAGATAAAAAATGACAGCTGAGACCAATCTTCAAAACTAAACCCACTTAAAATGTTTGGGCTTGGAGTGTTGTATTTACCCCTCACCGACGTATATTATAACTTTTGAAACGACCGGGTCTGAAAAAAAGACTTTGAACTTGCATTATAATTTTTGAATTAACCGGGTCTGGAAAAAAGACTTTGGACGTATATTATAATTTTGAAAAACCGGGTCTGGAAAAAGACTTGAACTTGTACTGTAATATTTCATTAACCGGGTCTGGAAAAAAGACTTTGAACTTTTGTGCTATATGAACGCATTACTATAGGATATTGGTTTAGAACGAATTCGCCAAAAATCACTTCAAACTTATTACATTTGTAGGTAAAGTCAGTATTACATTTGTGGGTAAAGTGCATTATTACATTTGTGGGTAAAGTGTTATTACATTTGTGGGCGTTATTACATTTGTGGGTAAAGTGTTATTACATTTGTGGGCGATCAAAAATTATTACATTTGTGGGTAAAGTGTTATTACATTTGTGGGCGTTATTACATTTGTGGGCGATTATTACATTTGTGTGTGTAACACCCCTGTTGCACCCACAAATGTAATAACGCCCACAAATGTAATAACGCCCACAAATGTAATAACACTTTACCCACAAATGTAATAACGCCCACAAATGTAATAACACTTTACCCACAAATGTAATAATTTCACCCACAAATGTAATAATGCACTTTACCCACAAATGTAATAATTTTTGATCGCCCACAAATGTAATAATGACTTTACCCACAAATGTAATAAATTTGAAGGGATTTTTGGCGAATCCGTTCTGAACTAAAATCGTATAGTAATGCGTTCATATAGCACAAAAGTGCAAAGTCTCTTTTCCTGACCCGGTTAATTAACAAATTATACTATAAATCCAAAGTCTTTATTCCAGACCCGGTTGTTTCAAAAATAATAATATGAACCCAAAGTCTTTATTCCAGACCCGGTTGTTTCAAAAATTATAATATAAGTACAAAGTCTTTATTCCAGACCGGGTTGTTTAAGAAATAATCATATGAGCCTAAAGTCTTTATTCCAGACCCGATTGTTTCAAAAATGATAATATAAGTCCAAAGTCGTTTCTCCAGACCCGGTTGTTTAAAAGATTATAATATAAATCCAAAGTCTTTTTCCAGACCCTGTTGTTTCAAAAATTATATTATAAATCCAAAGTCTTTATTCCAGACCCGGTTGTTTAAAAAATAATAATATAAGTCCAAAGTCTTTATTCCAGACCCGATTGTTTCAAAAATGATAATATAAGTCCAAAGTCTTTTCTCCAGACCCCGTTGTTTCAAAAATTATAATATAAATCCAAAGTCTTTTTCCAGACCCGGTTGTTTCAAAAATTAGAATATAAATCCAGTCTTTATTCCAGACCCAGTTGTTTCAAAAATTATAATATAAGTACAAAGTCTTTATTCCAGACCCGGTTGTTTCAAAAATTATAATATAAGTACAAAGTCTTTATTCCAGACCCAGTTGTTTAAGAAATAATCATATGAGCCTAAAGTCCTTATTCCAGACCCGATTGTTTCAAAAATGATAATATAAGTCCAAAGTCTTTTTTCCAGACCCAGTTATTTCAAAAATTATAATATAAGTCCAAACTAAGATACAATAATGATATTCCAGTGGAAAAAAAAGAAAATCGAGCTTAGCCTTTTCTCCAAACCCTGTTATTCAAAAATTGTAAATAACAATACAACAACAACAAAAACCGTATAAAGACCCCATAATATTATTAATGCTGGATAACATGGACATATAGCGTAGTCTTTCAGCCAGACCCAGTCATTTGTTTTTCAAAATAAGGCTAAGAGTAAAAATATAAATAACTCCAAATCTAATACCAAGCAATCCTTGAACCTAAGAACATGTTTTTGAAAAGAGGTTTAGAATGTTGTCTTTATTCCAGACCTAATTATTACAAAAATTACGAAAAAATCTAACATAAGACCCTATCATATTCTCTTGGAACAACATGAGTTGTAAAACGTACTCTTTCCTCCAGACCAGGTTATCTAAGAAATGAATTAAAAAGAAAATCAAATCTAAAACCAGTTTTCAAAAGTTACACCCAGTAAAAAATATGTCTGTACCCCACACCCAGATTCTTTTGTATAATAATACTAAGACCCCTACAAACATTGTAATTATGCATTTGCAAAGAAAACGTCCATTTTCCAGACTTGGTTATTATTTAAAAATAAAATTGTCTAAAACAAATACCCAATAATCTAACTACTGTGGAATAACATGGAGATCGATTGTAGACTTTCCTCCAGACACAATTATTTCAAGAATAAAAAAAACAATAAAACCCAACCCCCAACAACGAATCTAAGAACCAACAATCCTCCAAATTAAGACCAAGTACAAAAGCACATGTTTAGAGCGTTGTCTCTATTCCAGACCCAGTCATTTAGAAATTAATTCAAACAATCTTAAAAACACAAGACTTTGTGATATTCTTATTCCTGTTGAATAACATTATTATTATGCTTAGACCTTCGTCTAGACCCAGCTATTTATAAGATAAACAAATATTGAAAAAAAAAATCAAAGCTAAGACCAATCTTTAAAATTAAACCCAGTTAAATGCTTGGGTTTAGAGAGTTGTCTTTACCCCACATCCAGTTCTCTTAAAATACAAATTAAGCAAAAGATTAATCTAAAAACTTAGACACCAGCATCTCCCAAACTATAAAACCCTGTGATAAGGCATACCGTAAGCTGGTATTCAACTTGTTTTTGTTTGATGGAAGTGAAATAAATAAAATTGAATTGAATTGAATACCACAAAAACGTCAAATTAATAAAAAGAGTAAATATTCAGATCTGAATGGTACGCGCCTTAAAAACCCAAAATAACAACAACAACAACGTTATTCTACATCAATGATATTGTGGCGTCTTGGTTAATATTGTTTGTCTGTTTTTATCGTTTCTAATAATTTCCTATTTTGAAATAACTGCATGGGTCTAGAGCAAAGACTACACCATATTTAAAGACTGGGCGTTGTGGCGTGCGCCTGTAATCCAAGCTGTGGGGAAGTTACAAATTGATGCAGGGGGTCGAGGTTCGAGCCCTGGTCACGTCTTTCGGATGGTGACGTTAAAGGTCGGTCCCAGACGTAAATAATCATATCTGATTGATACACGTCTGACAAAACTCAAACACACACACACACACACTGGTCGTTGTGGCGTGCGCCTGTAATCCAAGCTATGTGGGGAAGTTACAAATTGATGCAGAGGGTCGAGGTTCGAGCCCTGGTCACGTCTTTCGGATGGTGACGTTAAAGGTCGGTCCAAGACGTAAATAATCATATCTGATTGATACACGTCTGACAAAACTCAAACACACACACACACGTTTGCCCCCTGGAAAGATTAAACCTCAAGATGTTGATGGACCTGAATCCACCGACGGGACAGCCTAACTCCGTAACTCTGGTACGGGTGTGGGAGGGGGCCCTTCTTTGTTTGCCTGTCTCTTTTTCAGTCATTTCAAATCAGTTTTTTTCCCTATCTTATCACTTCTTGATCACATAAATCCTCTCTCTCTCTCTTTACTTACTTAACGGGTCAATATAACCCCAGAAAATATATCTTAGGCCACTGAGATTATTGGAATTGTAACTAATAAAAAAAAATGCTGAATGTATTACAAATGGTGCTTGGTACACTGAAAATTTAAAATACCGAAGAACTTGTTAAAACTTTATCCCCTCTTGCTAGAATGATTTTCTTTTATATAATATCTCATAGATCGTCGATCAACAACCTTATCGTTTACGGGAAGTAATCCCCATATTGTGTGCTGATATCTTATTCCTCAGTTTTTTGTTTTATATGTATTTAAAGGTTTTGTGTTTTTTTTTCATAAAAAAAGGAATTAATATACAAGAAATAATAATAATAAACAAGTGGAATGCCTCTGACCGTCTCACCTGCATCACGCGATTCAAAATAGCAGCAGTGCTGACTTTGAAAACTACTATAACTCGCACAAGATGTTAAGTGATACTTGGTTACTCTTATTTCCACGTTTTATGAACTAGACCAATACACTTACAGAGATAGGATGGTAATTCAACAAATACCCCCAATGTGGCCGAAATTCATTGACCTCACATGACCTTTGACCTTGATTATGTGACCTGAAACTTGCACAGGATATTCAGTGATACTTTATTACTCTTATGTCCAAGTTTCAAAAGTCAGATCCATAAACTTTCAAAGTTATGATGGTAATTCAACAGATACCCCCATTATGGCAAAAGTTCATTGACCTTTGACCTTGGTCATGTGACCTAAAATGCACACAGGATGTTCAAATGATACTTGATTACTCTTATGTCCAAGTTTTATGAACTAGACCAACATACTTTCAAAGTTATGATGGTAATTCACCCCCCCAAAAAAAATCGGCCAAAGTTCATTGACCCTAAATGACCTTTGACCTTGACCATGTGACCTGAAACTTGCCCAGGATGTTCAGTGATACTTGATTACTATTATGTCCAAGTTTCATGAATCAGATCCAAAACCTTTTTAAGTTTTGATTGTAATTCATCAGATACCCCCAAATCGGCCAAAGTTCATTGACCCTAAATGACCTTTGACCTTGGTTAAACGTAAAACTCATGCAGGATGTTTGGTGATACTTGATTAACCTTTTGTTTAAGTTTAATAAACTAGGTCTATATATTTTCTAAGTTATGATGATATTTTAAAATCTTAACCTCAGGTTAAGATTTTGATGTTGATTCCCCCAACATGGTCTAAGTTCATTGACCCTAAATGACCTTTGACTTTGGTCATGTGACATGAAACTCTGATAGGATGTTAAGTAATACTTGATTAACTTTATGGCCAAGTTTCATGAACTAGGTTCTTATACTTTCTAAGTTATGATGTCATTTCAAAAACTTAACCTTAGGTTAAGATTTGATGTTGACGCCGCCGCCGCCGTCGCCGTCGGAAAAGCAGCGCCTATAGCCTCACTCTGCTATGCAGGTGAGACAAAAAGAAGTAATAAAAATAATACTAAATAAAATTGTTACCCTACTTCTCATACAGTGGTTGGCAAAAATAGTCAATCATGACTTATTGCCAAATAAAAACATGGAATGGAATGGTTATCCCCTCTTGTTAGAATGTTTTTCTTTTATATAATATATCATAGATCGTCAATCAACAACTTTATCGTTTTCGGGAAGTAATCCCCCTATTGTTAACTGATATCTTATTTCTCAATTTTTTATCATATGTATTTTAATGTTTTGTTATTTAGTTTTTTTCATAGAAAAAAGGAAGGAATATACAAGAAATTATTTTTTTTAAAGGACAAGTCCACCCCAACAAAAACTTGATTTGAATAAAAAGAGAAAATTCAACAAGCATAACACTAAAAATTTCATCAAAATCGGATGTAAAATAAGAAAGTTATGGTATTTTAATGTTTCGCTTCATTTCACAAAACAGTTATATGCACATCTCGGTCGGTATGCAAATGAGGAACTGATGACATCACTCACTCACTATTTCTTTTGTATTTTCTTAAATGAAATATTAAATATTTTTATTTTCTCGTCATTGTCATGTGAAATGAAGTTTCATTCCTCCCTGCAACACGTGGAAATCTATTATTTTAACATTTTGTGCTTTAGGCAAGGAGGTCCTAATCATCAAATTCGTAATAATTGAAATAATGTATAATTCAAACAATGAAAACCAAAAGAAATAGTGAGTGAGTGACATCATCGACTCTCTCATTTGGATGTAGCTGGCTCGTTCATATAACTATTTTGTTAAAAATAAACAAAACTTTGAAATGTCATAACTTTCTTATTTTACATCCGATTTTGATGAAATTTTCAGCATTGTGCTTGTCTGATTTTTCTCTATTGATTCAAATCAACATTTTTCTGAAGAGGACTTGACCTTTAATGGTTGCAGGGTCTTTGTTTTGTTGTTGTTGTTGTGTTTTTAATGACTTTTATAACTGGGTCTGACAGAAAGACTACGCTACATTTCCATGTTATTCAACATAAATAGGATCGTGGGTCTTTTTTTTATAATTATTATAATTTTTGAAATAAATGGGTCTGGAAAAAAGACTTTGGACTTATATTATAATTTTTTTAATTAACCGGGTCTGGAAAAAAAAGATTTCGCATTTTTGTGCTATATAAACACATTACTATAAAGTTTCAGCTTTTAGTTACCGGTCTGGAGCAAAAACGATGCTTGATTTTCAATTTACCATTAGCGTCTTGAGAAAAGACTAAGCTCGATTCTCATTTTTATTCCACTGGAATATCATTAATGTATCTCATTTGGGACTAAAATTATAATTTTTCAAATAACCGGGTCTGGAAAAAAGACTTTGGATTTATATCATGATTTTTTTAAACACCCGGGTCTGGAAAAAAGATTTTGGATTCATATCATGATTTTTGAAACAACAGGGTCTGGAAAAAGACTTTGGACTTGCATTATTATTGTTTAAACAATCGGGTCTGGAATAAAGACTTTTGGCTCATATGATTATTTTTTAAACAACCGGGTCTGGAATAAAGACTTTTGATTTATATTATAATTTTTGAAACAACAGGGTCTGGAAAAAGACTTTGGATTTATTTTATAATTTTTGAAACAACCGGGTCTGGAAAAAAGACTTTGGACTTATATTATCATTTTTGAAACAATTGGGTCTGGAATAAAGACTTTTGGATCATATGATTATTTTTCAAACAACCGGGTCTGGAATAAAGACTTTGGACTTATATTATTATTTCCTAAACAACCGGGTCTGGAATAAAGACTTTTGATTTATATTATAATTTTTGAAACAACAGGGTCTGGAAAAAGACTTTGGATTTATATTATAATTTTTGAAACAACCGGGTCTGGAATAAAGACTTTGGGCTCATATTATTATTTTTGAAACAACCGGGTCTGGAATAAAGACTTTGGATTTATATTATAATTTGTTAATTGACCGGGTCAGGAAAAGAGACTTTGCACTTTTGTGCTAAATGAACGCATTACTATACGATTTTAGTTCAGAACGGATTTGCCAAAAATCCCTTCAAATTTATTACATTTGTGGGTAAAGTCATTATTACATTTGTGGGCGATCAAAAATTATTACATTTGTGGGTAAAGTGCATTATTACATTTGTGGGTGAAATTATTACATTTGTGGGTAAAGTGTTATTACATTTGTGGGCGTTATTACATTTGTGGGTAAAGTGTTATTACATTTGTGGGCGTTATTACATTTGTGGGCGATTATTACATTTGTGGGTGTAACAACCCCCCCCCCCCCCCCTTCCCGTGTACATCGGAGCAGTTGACGACGGAGCAAATATCGGCGGAGCAAATGTCGTATTTTGCGTAGCAATTTTCGGGTCACCAAAAAATTAAGTTCCCGCTTCCTACTCGCTCTATTTCTTTTTATCAGATACCAATGTTGTTCATTATTGCAAAAAGTGCTTAGAATGTCCAGTTTTCGTTGGAAAAATCAAGCTTTCAGCTCGAATTATTTGTCTGGTAAGATATGTATTCTCTTCATAAGTCACGCACTACAAATGGTTACTAAATTGATCTTTTCGTTAAGAGCCTCTCAATCATATCCTTTTGCGCAGGCACTGTTATAAGATCGTTGCAAATACTTAAAAAAATAACTCATCAGAAATAAAAACAAACGTAAAAGAAAAAAAATATTGAAATAGAATATTACCATCACATCGTGTCATACCAAGGTGATCACATCCAATCACTATCATCATAAAGACGAAACACTGCAGAGCATACATTTTAAGAAGTTTCCTAAATGTCGTGAAGATGAAACGCAGTAGATTAAATTAAATTTGATCGAAAGGTTGCTTCCACTTGGTAGCTGGTTCTTCTCGATAATGACACCCTGAAAGCAAAAATCTCGATATAAGTACAATTATGGAACGCAAAGAGAAAAACCATCCATACCAGCATGGTAGTTTTACATTTCATTTGTGCTATAAATCATAAGCCATCAATTTGTCTATTTTTATTATAGCTAATTTAGTAGTATATACAAATCAGTGATACTCGACTCTTTACCTTTATTATGTCTAAATTTCATGAACTAGGTCCATATACTTCGACAGTTATGATGCCATTTAAAAAACTTGGTAAAGATTCCAATATTAATAAAATGTTGGAAATACGACGTATACAAAGTTTACTAGATAACATATCACCGTAATCATGTAACCTGAAACTCATGCAAAATGATCAGTGATATGCCCTTGTGTTAAAATTTGCTGTACTTTCTAAATTATCGGATTTTAAAGTTAACATTTTTTCAAAATGGCAATTTTGGATATTTGAATGTCAATAATCTCTAATTAGGAGATCAAGACCATTTCAACTCCTCAAATAGATTTCAGATTTTGATTTATCAACCACAATAACCCCCTCCCATACTTCATGTGTTGAAAAACTTTATATAGCACATTTCATCCAAAATTAATTTCTTCAAAATGGCCGTCTGCGGCCATTTTGGAGTTAAAATAGTGGGTTTCATGCTCAATATGTATCATTTTCCTTTAAAAATTTGTCCATCATTGATATACGTGCAATTGGATAATTAATTTTGGCACATTTATATTATCAAAAGATGAAAACAGTAATTACCGATTGAAGGTCGAAAGTAGGTCAATTCATAAGAATGAAATTAAGACGTCAATTTATTGACCCTGTTATATATAAGAATTGTAAGAGCAATTACATTCATTTATCTAGTTACTTCCTCTTTAAGGATATTCATTGCGTATAATGATTAAGAATATTCCAGAATGTCTCATTAAAGCTTTGTTAGGCATGCCTATTTGATGTGGCTGAGTAATTTTTGTGATTTCTGGAATGACAAAGACAAACAATAGAGACTGCTACACAATAGAGACTCCTAGTGGTAGTGGGAAGGGAAAATATGATTAGCTATCTTGTTTACATTGTCCATTTCACTGAGGTCATTCAAGTGTCTTCTAGAATTTATCTGCTCTAGAAAGAAGGAAAATGTTCTTTTTCATAAAGACAATACAACAATGCAGAATAGCTTTCAGAATAGTGGAAATTTATATATATAAGCTGGCAGTTTCATCATCATATCAGAGTTTCACACCAGACTTTAATTCAGAGCATAGTTCATTTCCACCTGGAATACAACATTTATCTTCTGTGGAATTATATGCACGCCATCAATGAACTGTTTGCAGATACTTTAAGAGAGGAGTTCTCAGCTCTTATCGAGATCATCAACCTGTTTTAAGGAACATTTCTCAACCCATGGATTAATGAAATTGTCTGTTAATCATCATCAACATCGTCTTCACAGACATTTCAACTTGTTACAGAGACTCTCATTATTCCTCGTGTTTCAACATCTATTTCTTCATCGCCAGCATTGTGGACATTAATCTAAGGAACCTTTGCCAGCCAACTTGGATATTTGTGGACTAATTAGAACTGACACTTCAAGAGATGTAAGATTATTATTTTTGTTTTGTTTAGTGTTTTTTAGTGTACGATTGATCTATTTCCTGATATAAAAAAGGGAAATCAAATGTAAAACTAAATTTTCATTGTTATTTGTTGCAGTATCGTAACAACCTCTAAAAATTTGTAAATCAATATTTTTAAAGCATTTTTCTAGGCCAAATGACCGAAAATTATAATTTCAATTGCCTCTCCTGAATTTTCCCCGAGTTCCACCCACCCTCACAAACTGATTTATAACAATAGCTATTTTACTTCTATAAGAAAACCACACGCTTGAGAAATGGACCTTTGCACTACATGGTCACGGAAGTGCTCCAGATGAACCGCCGGGTGGCTTACTAATACTTGTCAAATATAAGGAGTTGCGACATTTCAAATTTTAGCTTAATTTCACTAAACAATATGCACATCCTTGTGAGTATGCTAATAAGAGTACTGAGGTAGCCATTTAAAAACGAACACGAACATGTTAAGCATCCAGGTGGGTGTTTCATAAAGCTGTTCGTAAGATAAGAACGACTTTAAGAACGACTGGTGATCCTTTTTTTGGTAAATGGTATACACCATAGGCGATGGCTTAGCGGGTAAGAAAGGATCACCAGTCGTTCTTAAAGTTGCTCTTAACTTACGAACAGCTTTATGAAACGGCCCCCTGGGGAGCGTTTCATGAAAGAACAAGTCGGACGTTTTATCCGACAAGTCCCATTTTATCCGACAATTACTATAGCAACAGTGCCTCTCAGCCAATCAGAATCAAGAAAAGATGTCAGATCTGACAACTTGTCAGACAAAAATGTTGATGAAACGCTCCCCTGAAATTAGGGGAACTGTAATAAAATAAGATTTTGCACATTTCTAAATGCACCTTTCTTTGGGAAAATAAGCCATTACCATGACAACAGGCGAATTTGAACTATGATATTGAATATCTTAATTGGAAGTTTGAAATCGTCAGCATTGAAAAACAAAGGGTAATTTTTTTATGTCATCACTTGAAAAAATGCATAGAGCTATTTCATAAAACCTATACAAGTGTATTTAAGAATCACTGGTCATCGCGCAACGCTTTCGGGTCACATGATCATGATGATCAAGGTCAAAGATTATTCTAGGGGAGTACTTTTGATAAAGAACGTTCTGTGGTCCTGCGTGTATTAACGATACAGCTATATCAAATATACTATAGCAAGTCAACCTATATCTTTTTTTATTTTATTTTGTTTTCCAAGACAGTACAAAAAAATCAATTTGACATTTTCAATGAAAAATATTTTCAAAAAAGCACATCGATGTATGTTTTTAAAATTGTAAAGTATAAAATCAATAAAAGTTAATTTAGCACATTAATCAAGCGTAATCACTGCGGTTGAAGACATACTCTTCTCATGTTTCTGCAATACACAAACTACACACTAAGAAAAAAAGGTTCAAAATCAACACCCTATGGGTTAAAAAATTGAACCGTTAATTTGGGGTTCAAAAATTGAACACTGAGGTTGGGGTTCATTTTTGCACACTGCGGGTTCAAAACTGCACCCCTAGGGGTTCAATTTAAAATTTAGGGGCGTGGTTTTGAACCCGCAGGGTGCAAAAAGGAACCCCAACCGCAGGGTTCAATTTTTTAACCCCAAATCAGGGGTTCAATTTTGAACCCATCGGGTGCTGATTTTGCATCAACCTTTCGGGGTTCAATTTTGAACCTTTATTTCTTAGTGTGTACTAGTATATACCGGTAGTCAAATAAATTGGTTGTCTTTATCTAGATGCTTACTGTAATTTGTATGAAAAATAAGGTGACACATAGGACCTTTTTCTTTTGTTTTTTCTTTCACCATCTAACCCTTTACCTTTTTATTTTTGTTATTTTTCCGTTACCCTTCTTCCTTTATCCCACCTTTTGCCCCCTCTTTTTCCGTTGACTCAACTTCCTTCACCATTCCTGGTATTGCCATTGTTTTCTTCCACATTTATATTATTGTTAATACATTTTTTATTGTATGATTCATGTTCATTTTGATCATCTTCCTTGTCCTATTTGCCTTCATGGATATACACTGCAATGTACACTTTGCAGGTATTTTGAAAGCATTATCTTTTTCTCTTAAGGAGTGACTTTGTTCTAAGTTAAAAAGCAAAGAGTGTCTGAAACACAATTTTGTATTCCACTTTACCCGATCTCATCCATTAATGAATATCGTATTATAATTCAAACGGGTGAAATAAACGTGTAAAAAAGAGAAAGAAGTAGTAGTAGAAGAAGAGAAAAAAGAATGAAAAGAGAAAGAAGAAGAAAAAGAAGCAGAAGAGGAATAAGAAAATAAGCAGTAGAAGCAGAATAAAAAGAGGCAGAAGTAGAAGCAGAAGAAAAGGAGGAGGAGAAAAAGCAGAAGAAATAGAAGAGGCACAAGCAGAACAACAATCAGAAGAATATAAGGTGGAGTAAAAGGGACAGACAGTTGGGGAGTATATGAATCTGAAAATACAGATTGTACAAAATTTCAACTAATATTTTTTCCTTTAAAAAATGCCAGCAAATTTAACTTTTCAATGTAACATCAAGGGCAAGGATATGAAAAAAAATACCATTATATAAAAAAAAACATATATACTTTTCTTGTAAAACACAGGATAATTATATATTTGTTGAAATGATTTATGATTTTATATCAAATAGTTTGTCGAGTGCCTGTGGGAAATGAAGGGGTAAAATGATTTATTGGTTGCCTCAAGCAAAAATGAACAAATAAAAAGAAATGAATAACAATTAAAAAAAGAGAGATAGGCAGCCTATTAACGCAAGCATACCAGCATGGCTGTCATCAAAAGTACTTGAATCACTCTCGTAAATTACGAAAGTAGACAAAACTGCATAATTTGTTAATTTCGTCAAGAGAATAGTTTACTCTGCTAGTTCAAACACTGTTAACAGGACGAATCCAACTTTGAATAAAGGGGGAGAAAGGGAGGGGTGTAATGCGTAATTCCATTTGATCTCAACAAAACATGTAAAATATAATTAAAAAGGTTAGACATATATTATTAATTTTCAAACTTGCTGTATCTGTATGACTGTGGCAGATCCTGGAATCTGAACAGGGGATGGTGAAGGAGTCAGGGAGGTGAGAGGACACGGTAGAGGGTCGGGGTATCATAGTGGGTCGACTTCTACCCCCACCTGAGTCCGTCACTGATTTATATAGAATTGTAAGAATATCGCCGTCTTATTAAGGCGACCGCACACCTTACGATTCGTCTGCGACCCGATTTCAGAATAGAATGTAGAAAATACAGAAAGATCTTAAATTCTGCAGATGTCAACGGGTCATCAGCAGCACACCAGGGATCACAGGTGTTTCTGCCATTTGAATGCTGTACACCTCCCCCTGGCTGGCCAGTGCTATGCTGGAATACCCTGGACAGCACCCCCATTGACACCTAAGTAATCTTGTCCAGAAAGCACTACGATGCCTTCTGAATAACCCAAGCCGAGCCCGTCTCGGCTGCCCCACACATTCTCCTCACCCACTTCTCCCCTTCCTTACCACTGAACCCCATTGCTCGAATCCACCTCCTTGCAGAGACACCCGTAAACCCCCTGCACCCAACCTCGACTGTATGTACCTCTGCTCCCCATCCATTCTGCTCGCACTCCTGCTTCAGACTAGCATACTTATCCATTTTCCTCTCCCTCGCCTCCTCTATCCTCGTCTCCCACGGCACCGTCAACTCAACCATCACAATCTTACGTGCCGACCTAGCCACAAGAACCATATCTGGCCGCAGGGCTGTGACCACCACCTCTTCCGGCTAATATCGAGACCTGGAATATCTTACTGTGCATGCTGTGTAATGTTCTAAATCATCGTACGAATATCTATGATCACATCTGTGACTATGCTATCATCCTTATTAGAATAAAAGCGAATTTAAAATCTAGTCATAATGACGTCATAGCAGTCGTATGAGTGGCTACGATTTCAAACTATTTTGGTCTTTACTAAAAAAAAACAAAAGGCTTACAATCTTTCAAAATGGTAATACGAGTATTATTTCAATTAATTTTAACCTGAAATAAAACATGTTCCATTTTCAGAAAATGAGCAAAATGCAAATTGTTCCAAAATCGGATCGCGAACAGTCGCAAGGTGTGCGGTGGCCTTTATGCATTCATTATTTCATGAACCAAGTTTAATTCTGATTTGTCCACTAAGCCATGGCGATTATATGACTGATCATCTTCTGACCCCATATCACATCAGCACGCCTTCAATCTCGACTGCACTCATGAGCCAATTTTAAATTTGAACCATTAAACTTTATACTTGTTACACCAAAATATGATCAGATCATCTCCACTCCAACAGCAGCATAAACCCATTCTTCATTCAGTTCATTTATCACATGGGAGTCAATGAGACTCCAACATTTATGCAAGCGCTTTATGAGCTGTTTTTCAAACTTTTATCCAAATAAAAATCATTACTACTCTTATAATAATAATAATAATAACGATAATAATATTATCATTATTATTATTATCGTAATTTTTATTGCTATCATCATTATATCTAGACCAGATTAGAAATGAGAGGTACAGACACCCAATAAATCCTCTTCTTTTTGGTGAAAACGGTGTTTACCTCCGGGTTCACATACAATCAACACTAAGCAGCTAGCCATGTATCCATAGGCGGCGGAAGCGGGGACGGGGTCCCCTCTAAATTTGTTTTTTCTTGTTTTTTTTTTTTTCCTTGTCAATTTAGTTTCCTACGTTCCTCCCCTAAAATTTTTGGTTGATAACTTTTTTTTTTTTGCTTGTCAAATTTTTTTTAGTTGTCCCCCCTAAAATTGTTGGCTTCAGCCGCCAATGCATGTATCTACTTGCCTAAAGACAAAAGGTGACCACTTTCAGCAAATACCTTGAAAGCCGATAATGGATATAAAAATATGTCAGTCGCCAATCATTAAAGACCAGCTTTTGTATTAGCCTTGGGTTGTTACTATAGATAAAATTTATTTATTCTTATTCAGCATGAAAAAAAATTTCAATATCATTTTACGCAATACATGAACTGATGAAACAGAACAAGGAAAAAGAAATCAACCTTTTTAAAGTTATATATTTCATATTGCTATATAGGCATCTCATGCATTCTTTGTGACTTTGAAGAAAAAAAACTTGTTACTCAACTCAACTAAAAAAAACTACATTCAAATAAAATGCACATTACGTTAATATTAAAAGAAAACTAGACAACAGAAGAGAATATTTTGGTCGAACCTAATGCACAAGTATACACAGGTTTACACAGAAAATAATCTAATCAAAATTTGAAAAGTATATATGTATAATGATTATTTGTTGTTTCTGTCCTGCTTTCATGCCAGTCTTCAATTTATACTCTGCAACAACCGGAGGTTCTTAACCCTAAAAGACCCGATAAATTCTTCAACCGCGCCGCTCGGTAACTTTTTACTTTCAAATCTCCCACAACTTTTTAGACCAAATTTGCAATGCCCAGGTGCGCGGTTACGAAATTACGCAACATTGTGTAATTGCATGTCAGACCAAAAACTGCTTAAAAAACCTGAATTCGTGTACAAATCCAATGCAAATTGTATATTTGGCCAAAATTCATAAATGTATCATTATTTCTACTTTTAATGATTAAACTTACTTAATTTTGTCTTGTTTATGATCAGAATTAAGTCTGCAACAATTTCCATCGAAAAAACAATAAAATACATTGCGAAAAAAATTGCGATACCAACTTTTTTGAAGTACATGTGATTGGGATTCTTCAAAGGGTCTAATGATTAAAAAAAATAGGGGCAGTGTGATAGTTGATTAGAGCAAATATTTTATTTCATGCATAAATTAGCATAATTAATTCATTTAATAAAAAATCTTATTATTTCAAAAAAATTAACCATACAGCCTGTAGATTTTACTGCACACTACCACCATGCAATTTATTGCGGCGCTCGAAGGCCGAGATCTCAGGGGGGAGGGCGGAATCAACACCACCTCCCCCCCCCCCCCCGGCTGTGAGATGGGATAAAGGGGTACTCCAGGCTAAATATATTATAATTTGATCAGTTAAAGAAAAATCAAACATAAGAGAAATTATCACTGGTTAAGGAATGAGAAAGTTATTTCGGTTTTGTGCTTGTCTTCATGAATATGAAATGAGCAAACTGATATTAACGTCAGATCCCTACTTGTTTGTTTTTATTTTATTACATGAAACTGTATTTATCAAAATGTTGTCCTTCAAGAATTAAACTAATTGGATTGAAAACTGATTTAATGCATATCGGATAGTCATTTGGGAGACAAACCATACATACATGTATGATAATAGAAAATAATTATGATTTAATCTAATAACATGAGAAAAAGGAAAGTGGGAAATAAAATCAACAGCCAACCTAATGAATTTTCATGACGACATGCACATAATTATTTTCATGAAATAATGCCTGATTTGAAATTCAGTAAATCACTCATTTGTTATCAAAATTTGATGACTATTTTTTTAGCTTTCTGCTAGGAAAATTTTACTTTATTCATAAAGATATAATTATTTTCATCCCAGAGTAACTAAGAATAGTAGTTAGTATTCATCTTCTTTCAATTTAGCTGCAAGTACATTTTTTCTCCCATTGAGGAAGACAAGTCAAGAGACAGAAGCGAGTGAATATTCATTACAAATTTCACATAACATCGCAAACTTCAATGTACCTTTAACCATAAAAGGACTGCGGGCCATGATGCCCCCTCAACGCTTTGTGCGATATTTCAGAAACGCAAAAAAAAATAGCGCCGCAAAAATTAATGACTTTTTACGAGACAATGTCCTGCCGAAATTGGTCTGCTGAGTTAATTCAGGGTTTAATTTATTATTTAAATGGTCTGTAATAATTTCCATTCCATGCCAAATTTTGACGCGGTCGCGCAAACGGCTGCCGAGATCAGAAGGGCCGCCCCTCAGTCCTCTATACATCTCCAATAGCCCAGTCCTTTTAGGGCAGGAGTGAACTGTGTGTGGTCTCTCATTGACTGTGTGTTATAAAGACATAGTCTTGAAATATACATTTTCAGATATTTACTTTAATATACTACAGAGAATAAAGTGACCTATTATTGTATTTGTGAAAAGAAACTGAAACGTTTTGAGGTGAAAAGTAATTGTTTTACTACATGTATGTGGTAACATATTTATTGCGGTTTAAATGTATTGAGTAGTTAATAAGCTTGTTATCATTCAAGTGGGTCTGTATTACTAGACTACTCTAGCATTATGGGTCAGGAAACTGGACAGGTATGAGTAGTTGAGGACTTGAGATGGCGCTATTAGTTCGTATCTGCTTTTAAAGCATATACAATCCAGCAGCCTTTCAGAGCATCCCCTGAATCCTAGACTGCTCCTCTCGCCTTCGTTCAGAACGAATACTAGCAGTGTAGTCTTGTAATATAGACCCATTTGAATGGCAACACACTAATTCACTATTCAATGCACTGATGCTGCAATGTTGGTCATCACACAGCGTAGTTCAGTTGGCCCCTTCCCCTTAAATACTCTACATAAACAGGAATTCATTGGAATTGATTGGAAAGGGCGGAATATAATTATTTGGTGTCATATTTGATATTCAGTCCAACATAGAATATACTATCGTTGAGAAGGTTTGGTCTTTAATCAATACATAATGCAGTTGCATTACACTAGGTAAAGATATTATGGATTACCATGAGGTGACAAGCTGAATTTCGAGAAATTTATCTAAAAATAAAAACAAATAATCTAACAATACATAGTTTTTCGGCACATGGGATGGATATGATCTATTAAAGAAATTTTCATAATAATTTTCATATCTATGGATATTCTGGGATCTAACGAAATATAACACGAAAACATAACTGAAAATGTATTAAAGGGTTCAATCCTAGGGTTTAATCCTCATGATTAGCAGCTGATCCTTTCTTCACCAGAGCTACGTCCTTGATCTTATTCAGCAAATCCTGGAGTTGGGTCTTAATTTTACTCTCCTCATCCACTGCACTCGTCTTATCCCCCTCCTCCTCGCCTGAAGGTGCGCTGTTCTTTTGATCCTGCTCTCGGATGTGAGCCATGTTTTTTTGGACCAGGTCTTGGTATTGGACTAAGAGGGCGTGTTGGTCAGCAGTGAGGTGTTTACTGAGGAATGTGATCAGCTGAGGTACGCATCTAGGGTAAAAAAATGAACTTGTAAGTATAAAAAAAGTATAACAAACGTGATGATGATGCTGATATCATTTATAGGATGCAAAATATTTGAGGCGGCGCAACAGCTCAGTCTGTAAAGCGGGTGTTTCGGATTCGGGTGACCTGAGTTCGATTCCCACTTGGTGCACTAGTGCCCTTTGGTAAGCCATTCATCTTCATTACCAGGTCCTTCGGAGAGGACCTTAAGCTGTCGGTCCTCTGGTTGCTTGCTTAGCATTGATGCTTTCTTAGCAATCAGATCAAAAAATCACTAACATATTTAAAGAAGTCAATATTCAGCGATAGTCTAATATTATTATTAATGACATCCGATTGAATGGTTATTAGAACAGCAAATCTAGTTTACAGAGTTTAATGTTTCACTGAAGCTGATCTCAATACAATCTACACATTACCAGCAAGAACTTATGAAAACTGTATGTGTACACATTTAAGGCCTTTACTAGAAAGTCATTTTCTCATCCTGACTTTCCTGAATAATATCAAAAAATCATATAAAAAAGCTAACGCTTCATCTTTAAATACCATCAAAGTGCTTGAATTGGCAATGATTCAATGATCAATAAGGCTAAGGCAGTGGCGAAACTACAGGGGGAGGGGGGGGGGCACGTGGCCCCCCTCCCATCAGCTGGCAAAAAACAAAAAGGGGAAATGGAGAAAAGGAGAGACAAAGAAAGAGAAACGTATAGTGGAGGAAGGAGAAATTATTGTTTATCATATGTCATATTTCATAAGAATATTTTTTCATAACTTTAATATTAAACATAATTTGCTTCCTATGTGTTCATCATTCCTGGTGCTCGCATAGTTGCATTGTCTGTTTAATAATCCTGTTTACTAAAACATCCTGTTTTCAAGTCAATATACACCAAATATATTTCCTTGCACGTCAAGTTATTATTGTTTTATGTAGTGACATAATTATGCTTCTTTTACATGACAACTTAAAGTGATTGCCACCTTTTAAGGTCGCTGAATATGAAACATTATCAGTCTGAGCTTGCGTTCACATTAGTGGATTGGTGATATATGACTGCTCTTCATGAATTCCTAAAACAGTCCTTAAATGTCCCCTTTTCTGGTCTGAATATCAAAACTTCTTGGCTCGTGCTTTGTGCACGATCATTTGCTTTGGTGAATTCCTACAAACAAACCAAAGAATGCCCCTCTTGTAGTCTGAATTTCAAAAGTTTTCAATTCGCGCTTTGCGCGCAATATTTGAGTAGTGAGATTTGTTTCGTATTCATAATTAAATTGACTTCAAATGTTTTTAGGTGTAGTTCTAACAAATCAGTAAGTGCTTAGCACTCGCATTATATGACTATGGTGAGATATGAATGGTCTTCATAAATTCTTAAAAGATAGTTCTTAAAATGTCCCTGTTTGGGGTCAATACATAAAAAATTATTGTTTATTTAGTGAGACAGCTACGTATCATGATTACAAAAATTTGCTTATACATGTAATGTCCCTTTTTTAGGTCTGAATATAAAAAAAAAATCATTATTTGATCAGTAAGATACATATCTCTTTAATGGCACAGTCTTTCAAATGTATCTATTAGGTCAGTACACCTGGCAATTGAGCGTGCTTGGCACGCCCACTAAGTGCCACAAAATTTTTGTTGGCCCCCCCATGCCGTTACCTATGGTACGCCACTTGGCTAAGGTATACTTAGGACCTGGACTGGTGACCAGCGAACTTAGAAATAGCTAATCTTAAACTTTAAATATTGAGACCACTTTATAGGCATGTAGGGTACAGAGGGTGATAATCATAATTTTATTTATGTAGACATACTAAAATATTTTTGAGAGGATGGCTATTGATATCTGTTTTGATTTCTGGTAACAGGATTATTACACCAAGGATGTATTAACCTATTGACTGCTGAATTCTGTAATTCCCATAGGCTTTATACAGAGATCACCAGGTTCAAGTAGGCAATGGGTAAAGTGGTGAACAAGTGTTTTAGAATTCAAATCGGCCTCTATTATAAGACTACACTGCTTAGTATGTTGCATTGTGGGTAGTAATCCTGGCCGGATAGGAGTACATGTAGTTGAAGGCCTTGAGGGAGAAGGGCTATTAAGGATACTGGCTTGTGTGCCCCTGAAAACCTGCATGTAGGATATCATTTTTTTTCAAACTTTCTAAAAATGTTTTTGGACTATGCATTATGGGTAGTGATCCTTGCCAAATACATGTAGGAGTAGTGGAGGCCTTGAGGAACAAGGGCTATTAAGGATACTGGCTTGTATGCCCCTTGAAAACCTGTATCTAGAATATCATTTTTTCTCACATTCCAAAAATAATTTTAGACCTTAATTAAATAACATTTCACATATTGGGCCCTAATAGGTATTTCAAATCTGAATGTATTTTTGTTCGGAATTTCAAAATGCTGCATCAGTTCTAAGCATCATTTTCATATTAATCGCACATCTTTCCTGTCATTTGCATTAAAGCAATAAACATTGCAATAAGTGTATTCCCTATTCCTACAAACAATTAACTTCTTCTACCACTGATATATCTTCTACATTCTAGATTCATTGAATCTAATTTTCCATGTGACTATTTTCCAATGTTCACTGAACTTTATATTGGGGTCTGACCATTTTGAAAGCAAAGTTGTTCAAACAAGTTGCAACGATTTTATGGACTAATAGTGCAAAAAAATTAATGAGAATCGTGTAAAGTATGGTGACTTTGTTTTGACCTATTCCTTGTCACACAGCATGAGAACCAGCATTTTTGCTGCGCTTTTTGGGGGGGTTTGTTTCAAGAGCTCTTTCAAACATTTCAGGGGCTAAATCACCCCCAGCCCCCCGGGTATTTTTGTCCCCGCAATACAACTATGAATAAACAGGTGCTACCACTTCAATCACCATTATAACTATATATAAGCACAATTACTACAAGTTTTCCACTACCAGCAGAGCAAAACCATCCCACTTCCGTTACTAAACTCCCTTTTGTTCAAACTACCCCAGAATAAGTCAAAGTTCAGAAACTTCAAAATGCCGCCGCTCGCAACCTTTTTTCCATCCACCAGGCGCACTCACATTACTCCTATCTTAAGATCCTTACATTGAATCCCTGTAAAGCAACGTATTATGTTCAAGATTTTGTTGTTAACTTTCCACTGTGTCCACGGCTCTTCTCCCCAGTACCTCATTTCACTGATCAAAAGTTATACCCCTTCAAGATCCTTACGTTCCTCCTTTTCCAATTTTCTCGTTATCCCCAAAGTTTCCAAAACCCCGGGGGAAGATCATTTGTTCACTCATCCTCCAAGTTATGGAATAGCCTCCCTGAAATCATCAAACTTTGCTTGACCTCTGAAACTTTCAAACAATACCTTAAAACATTTCTCTTAATTCAATTCTTATTAATTTCTTTTATAATTTCTTAAAAAGCGCCTTGAGCACTCTACAGAGTAGATTTGGCGCGATATAAGTCTAATTATTATTATTAAACCACCATTCCCAGCAGTACCACAACCTGTATCAGTGCCTCATGGAGCATACATTGGGTATGGTTTTGGGATGACAGCAGTAATGGTGAAGATGAAGGTCTTAAGTACAATCAGTAAAGCAAGTACCATCATCAGAACCACAAGCAGAATCAGTAAGTACCATCATCGGTACCACAAGCAGAATCGGTAAGTGCCATCATTGGTACCACAAGCACCAGTTTATGTACCACTCCCATTACCATCATCACTACAGCCATTGCCTCTACACTCCCACAACATAAACCACTACCTTTTCTGCCACAACCACACCTCTCCCTATTACTACTAGCACTACCAATTCTACTCCCAACATCATCCCAACCATACCACCACCTGGTCCCGCTGCATAAAGGTTACTATTACGGTAACTTTGCCATCCAATATTAACTACCATGGTAATGCTGGTCGACAGCCAATCAAAATAAGGGATTCCATGCAAGTTACCATTGCATGGCAAAGTTACCATAATGGTAAATTTTATGCAACGGCCAAGCACAGTTTAAATGATGCAAACCACCATCATTTCCTTCCCAAGGTATGAAGCATACTTTTGTAAGGCAGGAGTGATGTAGGAAGGTCCAAAGCAGTATCTCTTTTACCACTACCATCAGTACCAGCACTGCTACCATTTCTACAACTACTTTGACCATCAACGCTACCACTTACCACAGCAAAGAAATTACCTTTTCTTCTATAACCACCACCACTTCCTTCCACAACTACATATACCACTATCACCAGTACCAATACCACTTCCACTACAACTGCCACAACCAACACCACAACCATCTGCATTGCTGTTACAGCAACCACCATTATCACTTACCTTCCTGGTGCATGGAGCATGCATTGGGTGTGGTTTTGGAAGGCAACGGTGATGGTAAGATGAAGGGCCAAGGCGGAATCGGTTTCGTTCCTCAGCTGCTCGCACAGGGCTTGTCGATGATGGAACACCGCTTGCCTTCAAATGACAAATGTTTACAGCAATGAAATATGATAAGTGAAGGTGAGGTGTCCAAGGTGTGTTACAAATAATTATGAAGAATTGCTGAGAAAGGATAGTATACATATCTTGTGTTTTGTGTTGGTAAGACATATCTCTCGCATATTCAATAATTTATCAATACATAATCAATACTTCTACAGGATAACAGGAAACTATATGTTTACCAATTCCAACTTTCTTAAGAAAGTATTGTAAATTCTCTTCTGGCTAAACTTCTGATGCACACAATTTATGGGTTTCCTATTAACTTCATTTCATGTTCTCACTAAAAGGTCAACTCCCCCAATTCAGAGTAAAGTTATGATGTACAGATTGTTCTGGTCAAGCATCCAAGGTTGAATAACACCTGTTTGGCTGTAGAGTCTTGACCAGACCAATATAAAAGGGGTTCACTTCTGAACCCAAGTCAGTTTTTAAAGAATAGAGATTAGAGAATACAGATTGGAGTTTAGATTACTTTAGAAATTGTTCCAGCATGCAGATAGATTAGAGACAGAGCTACAGAACATTTTATATTTTATACTGCAGAGTTTATCTTCATCTTCAGAGTATAGTCACCGTCAGACTTACTCATGCATTCAAAATCATCAAGTTATAATCATCTTTATCAAATGTGTATATAAACTGTACATCCTGCATTGAGTTTTCTTTATTAACACTGGTTGAAAGTTAAAGTGCAATAGATTCCGACAACAAAGCAATAGAAAGCCTATGAGGATGACTGTGGATATCTGAACATGTACATGTAAGTTTAAGATATAAATAAAACAAATATCACTATCGCTACATTATTACTAGTAGAGTGAAATGACTAGTATTCATCATGTGAACAAGAATACATATACACTATACATCACTTTTCTGCTTAAAACATCAAATTACTATCTATTATCTACCAAACACTAATATGAGACCCATAAACCCAAAGTAAATCAAGGCTTTTTGCAGAGATATTGGCGGAAATGTTTGGAATCGCTAATAAAAGTAATCGATATGTGCTGATTTTAAGTATAGATTCATACCCTTTACGTCTGTTCAATTGTTCAAATGTATTGCTTAAATGCTTATACTTTCCATTATGGTACAATTATGTGGTAAATATACTATGGCATAGGTTGACATTTTACTGGTGTTTATATTGGGTTTTTTTGCTTGTCAAATATAAATGAAAACTTTTATTTCTGTATAACCCCATTGCAGATATTAAAATAATAAAATAAAAATTTGTGGGCCAACATAATATATTTCAAAATTAAAATTGAAATGCCTATGTATATAAAAGAAAATATTTGTTAAAGCAATCCAAGAACTCACATTAAAATAACTATTTGGTGAAAATATTGGTTTAAAAAATAGTCCATTGGAACAATAGCCTAGTTTAAAAAGTTGTCAATATTGCGAGACACCATATCTTGCCAAGTTGATTTATGTCATCATGGCAAGATATGCTATCTTCCCATGTTGACATTAAAACATCATTGTTTGATGTGGCAAGATAAATTATCTTGCCATCTCAACAAGATGATGGCACTTTAAAGCTCCTGTATACTACATTTGTCATTTTACTGCGATAAGTTTTCATTTTTACCTGTCTTTCTTTTTGTCTGGTTTCTTGAGCATGATGTCACAGACGGAAGGGTCACACGACTGCTCTAGGTTCTCCACAAATTCATCTAGATCCTAAAACAAAGAACAGACACATGAAATATATTCTAGACCATTACAAATTTTAACATTTTTCCATGGTTTGAACTTCATTGGGAAGATCCCTTCATCGGACAAAAAAAAATTGTACAGATCCGCATACCCTAGCCTACATGTACCTAGGCGGAGGATGCAGCTTTTGTTTTGTCTTTTATGAGTCTGATGCTGTTATGGAAAACATCAGCAATACCTACATCTTCTGAGGAAGATACCCTCCTGTCTTATGTTTAGTTGTATTCTTTCAATTAAACAGGATTCGGTGCAGATTCTTCGAAAAACTGCAAAAGGACAATCGTCGCTTGAATGAAATCAATGCAAGACAGGCAGCCGCGGTTCGTAGTATCTTGCATTAGATGTATTGCCGATGTTTCGCGTTTGAGCATTAGATTCTAGACTCGTAAAGGCAAAGACAAGCTGCAGCCTCCGCCTAGACATCATAAATTATGATCGTCTTCAAATGCAACTTTGCATTTATGTCCTGTCACCCAGTGATATACGTGGAGACTTGGATGAAAAATGCATTACACAGGGATCTAATTTTCCTGATTTTAATTAGCAAAGAATCTGTGGTCACAAATCCTTATACACGTTTGTGTTTTATGGAATTCACAAACTTTACATTTCTTAATGGATTTATTTTATCCAATTTTCAGAATAGTTATCAGACGATTCCAACAGTATCGACTGCATTGCAGTACTTTGAAAGTTGAAGATATTTTATAAACATCAATTTGTTTCATTTACATTGATTTTACCCATTTCACGTTTATGAAATACTCATAACAAAGTCAATATATTGGAAAGTTATTTGAGTAATCAAACAAAATAATCATAGGTATTGGTAAATCTCAAAATCTGCAAAATACGAGCATAATTCATCACGATTTGGAAAAATGCACTTCCACGTAAACTTTCCTATCTATGTCTCTGCCATGTCCCTTCCCCATCTCCCTCCCTCCTTTTCCCAATCCCCCTCCCTCTTTGTGCCCTCCACCCACAAATAAATCTCTAACATATCAAGTACATTCATCGGCATATACCATGTCTTGCAGAAAAGAGACTTTACATACCTTACCACTGAGGGAGCTATTTAGTTTTGACATGACTGTCTTTATCTTATCTGGAAGCTTGCTGATGATGTTTGATCGCATCTGTAATAATAATAATAATAATAATGATAACAATAATAATAATTATAACAATAATAATAATAATAACAATACTGTCATGTTTTACCCATGGTAACCACTTCAGTTCCACCAACTGTTCTCCCAGCTGGCTCTGCAGAACAAGATAATATCAATGCCAGAAGATTATGAATATATTTTTAAAATATTGATACAAGAGGTGCGACACCACGTCCAAAGCATTGTGATCTTGCAACCTGGCAATCTGGAGCCAAAGTTAAGCTTACGTGGATCCCCTTCAGTAAGTATCCTAGCCTTTCCGATGGGCATTGGGCTATCTGCTGAGCAAGCATTGATGAGACAACGATCAACCACAGCGGGGAAAAGATTAATCCTAATTACATTGTCCCTTGTAAACAATAACAAACCTGTCCTTTGGCCATCATTAAGAATTCTTACATTTCTAGATGTGCCTTCGCATCGGCTGCTGGGTGACGGGCTCAAAATTTGGAGACTTCTCCTGAATACATTCTTTCATTTGTGTCCTCTCTCATCTCTTTCACTCACCATGGAATCTCTTTCATTTCACTCTCTTCAGTCCACTTATTCGCTACATGCAGTAATGTTCTTGAACTGCTCCAAACAATGAATTTAGTAAAAGCCCAAAGTGTGGAAGAAAGAGGAATATAGGTTTTTTAAGTGGAATAAAGTGGAGTTTCAATTTTCCCTGAACACTATGGCCCGAATTCACAAAGGTGGTTTTGAAAACCCACGGTTGAGTCAATGGTTTATGCAGATTTCCTGTATAAATTACGCCTAATTTAGCGCGTATCGGGCGCATGTATAAAAAATTCCAATGCTGATGCGCGCTTTTGTCACAGTGCCCCAAATTAGGCGTAATTTATACAGGAAATCTGCATGAACCATGGACTCAACCGTGGGTTGTCAAAACCACCTTTGTGAATTCGGCCCAAAGAGTAACATGTACATTACCTTACGAGAAATCAGAGCTGCGTCTTTTCAACGGGATTCTTGCAAGTGTCTTCTAATCGCCTATCTTTATATCTAATGACACACAATACATTGGGGCTGTGGGGAAGCTTTATAATGCCTGTATAGTATTATGGGCTTCTTCCAACCAGCCTCTGGTGCATGTTCATGGCAACCCCATAGCTACATGTACGATAAAACGTGAGGAGAAAGATGAAAAGACCTTACTGGATTCCTGTGAAAAAAACGCAGCTCTTACTTTAGGAAAGGTGCATTAACCCTCACTAGGCCGGGCTTTTTTGGCTGTTCTGTGGCCAAGGGGAGGGGGTGATTCATCCCCCCCCCCCCGAGATCTCGCGAGCGCCGCAAAATTTGAACGCTGGTAGTGTGCGATGTAATCTACAAGGCTTTATGGTAAAATTTTCCAAAATAATGAGATTTTATTTTAAATGAAATAATTATGCTAATTTATGCATACATCATACTTTTTGCTCTAATTCACTAAATAAAGCTCCTAGAATGCTAATTTTTGGTAAACATATTCTTATGTATTTTATTGTTAATGAATTTCTTATGTACTTATATGTTTTTCAACCTTTTGTTTTTCTTTGTTTTTTTCACCAGATTTATTGCACAACCTTTTTTAAGCATAATTATGCTTAAATCAATTGATATCAGCTGTTTAAAGTAAAAATAATCATATCTTTATGAATAACATGAGAAAACTCAATTTGCATTGACTTTGTACACAAAATCACGTTTTGGAAAGAATTTTTGGTCTGACATGCACTGAGGAAATGTTAAGTAATTTCGAAACCGCGTACACGGGCGTCGTAAATTTGGTCTCAAAAGATGAGAAAGACTTAAAAGTATAACCTCTGCGAGTGGCGCGGTAAAAAAATTTCGCGCAGAGGAATGATCGCAGAAAATGTTGAGGGGGCAGGTTGATTCAAACCCCGGCCTGTTTAGGGTTAATCACATTGTTCAATGAACCCACCTCTGGTGTGAGCGTGAGAGGATCTGTTGCTATGGCTGGTTCAGCTACAGCACAACATAGCATGTTGGTCACATCGGAGCAGAGTGATCGCAGGAGATAGCGGGATAGCTGGCCTTCAAGTTCCTCATCTAGACACAGTAATGAGAACAAAAGCTGGTATATTGATGCTGGATATTAAAGGAGTGTTGCACTTATGGGATGTGCAAGCGAACATATTTTGGGGTGCTGTAGTCTAGTGGTTATAACTCTTATCCTTCAATCAGAAGGACATTGATTCGAATCCCAGCCTTGGAGTGTTTTCCTTCAGAAATTAACATTGCTTCTCTTTAATATACTCTTATTTTTTTTCTTTTTCTGTTTTTATTTTCCACTTCTTGAAAAGTCAAGTAGTGTAATTCCCTCTTGACCCCAATCCTGACCACACTAACTAAATTTTTCACTACTTCTAGAGGATTATAATGTAAAATGTGGCTAAATTCTTCAGAAACTATATCAATTTAACACTCATTCCTGAGCAAATTAATGCACTCACTAGTCACAGTTGTGCAAGAGATAACAAAAGCTTTCAGTTGGTGTTGAAAATAATATGAGCATATCAAAGTAATTTGCAGAATACTTATAGAATTAGCATGGTGACTTTGCCATCAATGGTAATTCCCACAGAAACCTTGATAACCTCTTGATGTTCAGCAATGATGACATTGTAACAATTGATATCAGGGTCATGTTACACATCACATTCAACATAATGGATGTACCTCCTGAGCACTGCTTGACCCCCTTGATGAACTGTCTGATGTTATTCCAAAAGGCATTGATCCCGTCTTGAAGATCATCTCTCGTCTTTCTCCTGGTGGCAGCGCTTCCTCCGGCCATCATCTGGAATGCCACTTTCACAACATCCTGGTAGGCACGAGTTAGAGGCCTTGGACATTCAAAAATGGGTAAAGTTAGACGTTAAAATCATGATTTAAAGCAAGTCAGTAATCCAGGTTTTAATCCCTGATAATGGGGGTGGCTGGATTCACCTCTAACTCACAGAGACCCCCCTCACCACCTCCCACCAGCCAACTCAAACTCAAGTGCTCTTCTTAAAAAATTATGAATATTCCTCCTCAGCACATGCCCATACCACGTACTCCCTTCACCTTCACCATCTGATCTATGGTCTCTTCTAAACCCAACATCTGCAACCTCAGTCTTCTTCTTTTCCATCAGCTTAAACCCCCTTTCACTTACCATTGCTCTCCTAGGCCACATACAATTACACATTTTGAAGTACATGTAGTAGGAAGACCTGGGGTCCGTTGCATAAAGGACTTGCAACTGTTGTAACTTTGCCATAATGGCAACTGCCATGGTAACAGCAGCCAATCAGAATCAAGGTACCATGGTAGTTGCCATAATGGCCAAGTTACAACAGTTGCAAGTCCTTTATGACAGGGGCCCCTGGGTGTAATCCTATTGTTCCTTGCCTTTGAGACATGTTTCCATCATCTCCTTGTGCAATTACCAAACAGACATCAGGGATAGATTAAACCAAGGCCATTAAAGGCCATGGTCTGTTTATTGGCCATTGCCTTCAGGATTCGTTTGTGTCCTTTTAATTATATTTCCTCCATATTTGCTATGATATAGAATTGTAATCAATGGATAACTGGCTTAGTCCTCAACAAACTGGGTTTTAATAAATGATCAAAGATTTACAAGGGCACTGCACAAATTCTACTCAGTAAAAATGAACAATATTTTTACTCAGGCTAGCTTCAATAATTTTTACTAACCCCATGCCAATAATTAAGAGATTGGGTCAATCACAGTGAGGCCATAGCCCTTCTCATAAATTGGTTTCTGAATCCAAAGACACAAACTGTCCAAAGACCAATGAAAATGAGATGGGATTAAACAAACTTCCAAGTTTATTAGACATGTACTTCACAGGCATGTTTGAGTGATTGGCTCAATCACTTACAATTATCACAGAACTTAATGTTAGACTTCACTCAAGACCCACTTGTGAATTAAAATGTCATATCGGGTCCAAGCCTGCAGACTAATTTGACTTCGCCTCGCACAGACCTAAAGATCGTTCTCACATACTTGTATACACCACTGTTTTGTCTACCCAGATACTGGATGAAAAGACCTTTCAAATTAAAACAAGTGGAATGCCTCTGTCAGTCTCGCCTGCAATTCGATATAGCAGCAGTGCTGAATTTGAAAATAGCTATTAAATAATTATTCACAAAAGAATACTATGTCCATTGACCCAAGATGACCTTTGACCATGATCATGTGACCTAAGACATGTGCAAAGCAATCATTTATACTTGATTACCCTTATGTCTATGTTAAATGAACTACATGTGTAGATCCATACACTTTCTAAGTTATGATGCAAATTCAACAAATACCCCCAACACGACCAAAGTTCATTGACCCTAAATGACCTCTGATTTTGGTCATGTGACCAGAAACAAGCACAAGATATTCAGGGATACATGGTTACTCTAATGTCCCAAGTTTCATGAACTAAACCCCTCAAAATAAGTTCTGCAACTCAAGTTTGAGTGCTAATAAATTTCTTAGTGAACCATCATCATATGTAAAAGTTGTACCATTGGAAAGTATGATTATTTCTCTTAACAATCATGTGTCTTTTGTAATGCTAGTGTTATCATGAAATACACAGACATGATAAATATGCAGCAATGTAAAAAATGAAATGTTGCAAAATTGATTGCCATCTCATGTTTGAGTTCTGCAACTCTTAACTGCAAGTTTGAGTGCCAATAAATTTCTTGATGTGCCATCATCATGTGTAAAAGTGATATCTTTAGAAAGCATGATTATTCTCCTTTACAATCATGTGTCATTTGTAATGCTAGTGTTATCAGGAAATACACAGACATGATAATACGCAGCAATGTTAGAAATGAAATGTTGCAAAATGCGTCGTTTCCAATAGCGAATTTCCAATTGTTTCGAGGATGGACCGAGTGCATTCACTGTCACCGGCCGGCCTGCGTGGTGGAAATTCTATAGAAATGGAGACTCTTGTTAGAAATCAATGCACTTTGCAACATTTCACTTCTGACTTTTCTCAATGTTCATGGTGACTGCATATTCCATGATTACATAATCACAGCAAATGGCATGTCATTGTAAAGAGGAATAATTCAGCTTTCCAATGAAACCAGTTTCATCTTTTATACTTCATTAACCAAACAGATATCATCCCTCAAAACTGAGTTGCAAAACTTTTTTTGAGGGGTTTAGATCTATAAACTTATGATAATTCCACCAATACCCCCCCCCCACATTATCAAAGTTTGTTGACCCTAAATGACCTTTGACCTAGATCATGTGATATGAAACTTGCACAAGATGTTCAGAGATACTTAATTGCTCTTACATCTAAGTTTCATGAACTAGATCCATAAAATGTCAAAGTTATGACAATTCCTCAAATACCCCCAATATGGTCACAGTTCGTTGACCCTAAGTGACCTTTGACCTTTGTCATGTGACCTGAAACTCAGGTAAGATCTTCAGTTATACATTATCACCCTTATGTCCCATGTTTCATGAACTAGGTCCATATACTTTAGAAATTAAGATGACATTTCAAAAACTTAACCTTGGTTAAGATTTTGATATTGATTCCCCAACATGGTCTAAGTTCATTGACCCTAAATGACCTTTGACCTTGGTCATGTCACCTGAAACTCAGGCAGGATGTTCAGTAATACTTCATTACCCTTATTTCAAAGTTTCATTTACTAGGTCCATATACTTTCCAAGTTATGACATTTCAAAACTTTAACCTTGGTTAAGATTTCAATGTTGACGACGTCGCCGCCGGCGCCGAAAAAAGCGGCGCCTATAGTCTCGCTCTGCTATACAGGCGAGACAAAAACACTCAGTAGGATTGCTGCTACAGGGTGCAGCTTAACACAACTCTTTTGTTAACCTGTACAGAGTCTATACGAACTAGAGAATTCTGCATTCAACAGGTCGACAGGCCTTACCTGAAGAGTTCCTCAGCAAGTTCCGCATGAAGCTCTACTGGACATTCATCCAGTTTCTCACTCAACATTTCTTCCATCTTCTCCAGCGTCATGAACGGGAACTCGGAGGCTGATACTCTGGACCCTGCAAGCATTTGGATTTCAAATAAGAGAATTGAAATATGCCACGTGCAAACAAGCTAAAATATTCAGAAGTCCAATCTCAATGATGTGCAATGTTCAATACTATATAAATATTGATTTCCATTGTTATATATGTATTCCTAAAAATTGATAAATGGAGATCCACTAGTAATGAGTATTTTGAAATGGTTTTCAGATCTTGAGGTTTATCTGCATAAGAACTCTGAATCAGTATAATCCTATCAAAGTCTAGAAAAACAAACATCCAGATACGACTCTGTTTTTAAATGTAGGTGGAAATAATTGCATTATATCAGTTACTGAATAGAAAGCACTTGTGTGTGATCGAGAGTAAACAGTTAAAAGATTACAGAAATACAGATCTTAGGTCAAGATATCTGATTTACAGTGGTTACAGTATGATATGAAGAGTGTTTCTATGTGATTAACCCTTTACCTGCCACCGGCATAAAGCCCCCTGTGCCACATTAACTCTTCATGCGTTCACCTGTAAACCCCCTGTGTGTTGCATTATTTTAGCAGTGATCCCCTCTACGCAGCATAATACACTCTGTTATTTAGAGTGCCATAACTTTTTATCTGATCATCTTGAAAGAAAATGTTGTGTAGCACACTTGTAGAGTGTTTCCTGGGCTTTCTTATCGCATATCAATTTATTGGTTAAAGGGATCGTTTAACTTTGTGAGAAGCTGATTTAAAAAATTCTCAAACTAAGATGAAATATGTTTATGAGTTTATGTATTTGTTCCAAGAAACCCTAGAAATCATCTTTATTTCGGATGAAAAGTTGTTAGTATGTGGGAATATGTGATTATATTGGATCGCGTCTACTAGACGATTTTTCAAATCACTGAGACTTCGCCAATTTGAACGCCTCCCTCTGCCGTTGAGATCGTACTAGTATTAACGGCTACGCAAGCGAGAACTGTCAATCAACCAACAGTGAATAGTGGGGGGGGGGGCCTCTACGGCCGGTATCGGCGGCTGCACTGAGAATTGTAAACATTACATGCAGCGCATGTTCCGCTGGCCCGTGCCGTGTAATGTAGCGCCTTGCCGGTTCTTGGGTGTCGAAGCAGAGAAATTCACTTTCAAAGAGAAACAGAATCTGAGCGCAATACAAGATACGTACAGACCCTTTTAGATAAGAAAAATTGCGGACTTACTGATTCCTCGCCGGGATGATAGTAACGTGGCAAATTTGGGTCGATGTATTACTTGAAGATAAATCTAAAGTGTAGCATAAGAATATGTGCGATCCAAAACATATCATACATGTACTTGCGAATGGAATAAGGACATGTGGCCTCTCGAGCTCTGTGTAGTATGTCGTGAACTGAGGGGAGGATCCGGGGCCGGGGGGGGGGAGAATGCCTTCATCCCATGCATGACGTTTCATAGTTGATGTGGGTATGCAAATTACTTGGTATTACGTAAGACTCTTCTCATATCGCTCGAAAAATGAACATAATGCAGGACATAATGTTTTCATTTCTAATGCATGTGCAGTCATATGATTATAATATTTCATATATTTAAGACTGAGCTCTGATGGGCCGAGCACAACTGCGCTGGCTGGTCAAGGAGGGGAGGGGGGGGGGGGCAAATCCGACTTGCACCCCCTTTTTGAGAGTAGTAATCAAAACTTGTGAGGTAAATATGCCCACGTGTGCACCACCCCACCCCCCCCCACCCCTTGAACGGGAGGTCCTTTCCTCTTCTTTTTTTTGCTTGACAAATTTTTGGCGAAATACCTTTTAGATGAAAACCTTTTTTTTTTTAAATTTTCTCAGGAAATGGTGCCCCCTCCCTTTAGAAAGTCCTGGATCCACCCCTGCACAACATAAAGCTGTTTATCTCCCCCTCCAACACATAACTGCACACAGCCAAACAACCAATGTAATGTGATTCCTAAAAAGAGTTAGTAAAAAGAGTTCGTGCAGTATAATATATATATATATATATATATATATATACATATATATAAAGGTATATCTTGGGCATAAAAAGGACATAAAAATAATTGCATTCTGCGGCCGGCGGCGAAAGTATAAAAATATTAGATTCTGGATTGGCAGCGTTGAAGCATAATCTTCCGCCGCCAGTGTCAGAATGTATATTTTTAGGTCCTTCGGGGATGATAAGAAATATTTCCATCCACGTTTCACATCAGCAGATACAATACTTATTATCATTTAGGAGGGATGTCCCATGCAACTAAAGTCTGATTTTTTAAGTACATCGTAGCTTTATTTTTATAATCATGGACCTACTATGGCCTAAATTAATGATGCGAGCGCGAAGCGCAAGTTAATGTTCACTCTTATATTTCGATTTGAAAGGAAATATAGGAGCGCGAACTGTTTTATGTACATCTTAAACGGGTCATTCTACTCTTGGTAATCAAGCAGGGTATGGATATCTTAAACATTTTGATTTGATTTGGTTTGATTTATGTTCTCGCGTATAACATTGTTTAAAATTTTGGCATGAATCATAGAGTGTAATTAAACATTATGATTCAACCCACACACACACCAAATTATCCATATCCAACTATTACGATAAATTACAAATTAGCAAGATCGAGGATTGTCATATTGTAAGCATATTGCTTTTAAAAAAATGACTGAAAGCCGAGATTCAAACTTACTATTTAATTTGCATTGATTATACAACAGAATGGTGCGAGCGCGGAGCACGATGCACAAGTTGAAAATTGTTAATATTTTGACATGAAGAGCTGAATCGGGTCATTCTAAAATACGGTCTTATGGTAAGTGTAAAGATTATACGCTAAGCGAGCTGAAATTTGCTGAACATTGGATAAACTGTTCTGTAATATTGCATATTTTCCTAAATAATGATAAGAGCGCATGTAGAACGCAAGCTGATTTTTTTTTATATATTCGCGATTGAATTTTTTTGTATAATGATTTCTATTTTTCTGTTTTTCAAATCGTTCCTCTTTCCTTATTTCATTCACATTTATTCTTCTTCTTCTTATATCCTTTCTTATTGATCCTCTCTGTTTCCCCTTGCTCTATATAGGCATAGGTAGAAAAGCCCAAGAAACTCCAGAATCCTGAGACGTCAAGATGGTATTTTGTACCAAAAAATATGAAGTCATGCACCAACCTAAAAATATCAATTCAATCGGATTTTAAAAAAAATGTGGAAAGACACATAGTGTTCGGCGACAGGGCATATAAAGTTAAAGAATAAAATAAAGAAATGCTAGTAAACGCAGAGAGTTGAGTTTTAAAAGTTCCTCGATCTTATATTCAAACCCTATATTTTTATTTCAATAGCATTTTCGTGAAATTCCTTATATAAAATTGCATTATAAATGTATTATACATGTATAAAGCTATTCCCGGGATGCACGGTTCAAATCTCCCGAAATTTTCGGAATTTCGGGAGATTTGACCTTTTCCAGGAAGGGTTCTGAATGAAACAAATCAAGGAAATTTCGGGAAATCCGAAGATTACAAGTAAACAATAATTAAACATAGCAACTATCAACATTCATGTTATATTTTTCAAAATTGTTTGCTGAAAATTTTCTGTTCGCGCTAACGGATTTCGTAATTATGTTGATCTTTCAAAAAAGGGCATGAATAAACGGGTTTTAAGTCCTTAATTTTGTTTTGGCTGGCTACATTATTTGTACGATTTTTTTTTAAATATCAAACTAGAAATTCCAGGAAATGTCTATAAATTCGAGAAGTTTGTTTTGGTTCTGTGGAAACACCGATGCACATGACCCTGGGAAGCGGTGGTGCTAAATCACCTCCAAGATTTATATGGGGGTACAATGCTATAATGTACTGGTTTGATCCAAACACCTTCATTTCGGAGGGGATTTTTTTTATATATATTTTTGATTGTATGATTATTTTGCTTTAAATTTTAATTGTTTTCCTTTGTCAAAACTGCTAGTTTGGTATCATTAGTAAATCGTAATATTCAACTTTTTCTTATTTTATTTCCATATTTATTCTTTCTTTTCTTTTTTTTCTTTCCCTCTTCCTTTTTAAGGGGGAACTGCCCCACTTATTTAAATTCAGGAGGGCGTCCCCCCCCCCTCGCTTCCATTTATCGATACCTTTCCCATTCCCTTCGTTGGTCTGCAAATCTTATTTCGACGTCAAAGTGTACACTATTATACAACACATGAAAGAGAGAAAATTGGGAGAGAGACGTAAAATGAAAGGACAAAAACGATAGTGTGACGTGGTTGAATTCTCTAATTATTCACAAAGTGCAACCCTGGACATGGAGGAATGGGGGGGGGGGGTCTGAACATGTCGTGATTTTTGAAATCTTGAAATGAATATCATTACATCATTATGGGATATAAACAGGGGGAACAGACACACAAGAACATAGCAGACATTTTCGTTTCTAAAATCAAAATGTGCTTTATTTTTTCTCCTTCTTCAATTTCTTGTCTTGTCCGAGGTTGGAGGTTGGTTGCCAGCGACCCCCTCTCTTCACGCCAGCACATTTACACACTGACGAAGTGGATCGGAGAGATGAAATCGTATATCTCCAGAATGGTCGATGAAAAAATTAAAATTATTGAAAGGGGTAGCGGGAACGGAACGCTACAGATTAAGCCAACCCGCGGCCCCCTGAAAAAAAATGGAGACGAGGGAATTGGAAGGGGCAAGTAGCGTATTTGTTCTAAATAATGATGATAGTAATAAAATAATATCAGATTTATATAACACACGTGTCCATCTTGTTAGGTGATCAAGGTGCCAATGTATCATTTTACTGCTTGATTCGTGTGATCAAAACGAACATACCTATAATCCTTTATTTGAGCCCCTCGCCCGCGCAAACGAAAAACACTATACGAACTTCCACAACCATGCAATAGAGAGAGAGGGGGGGGGGGAGGGGGGGAGTGGTGTTCATTTTCAAAAGTGATTATTTTATTTTATTTCTTTATTCATTTATATTTTTGCTTACGAGCTACACTCCATCGTAAATGTTCAAAATGTTTGTCGGTATAGCCCTTGATTCTACAAACGTATACTACCGGTACCGACGTCAGACGACCATGAGTCTTGGAAGTGTTCGACACTCTCAGTCACATTTTCTTTCGCCATACCAAGGCCCAAGGGGCATTACCAGCTTTCTCAGTTTTGGCATTATTCATTATTCATTTCATTTATTTATCTGTTATATATTGGAGGGCTTGACGTACTACTAAAGATCGAAGTTCTAGTACAGTCTTATCTTACCATATCTCATAAGGTCTAAATATATCACATTTCAGCTCATTTTATAGTATACTTTTTATTTAGAACTGAGAGTTGAATATTCTGGGCAGTTATTGTAGTCATGAACAAGATGCGTATCTATGATTCATGCATGCGAGCGCGAAACACAGAAGTAATTTTTTAACATACTCACCTACAAAAGTATCCATTTTGCAGTGACTCATGAATAAATATGTCATACAAATCTCACCAATCAATAAAATGCGAGCGCGAGTTGTACATTTTAAAAACCTCGGACATAAAAATGTATATTCGAATCACATTTTCAACCAAAAATTGGATGGATATATTATAAGCATAACTTTATGATGCGAGCGTGAAGCGCGAACTGAAATTCTAATTTTCCGCCCAAACTCGGACATTCTAAGCACTTTTTCTGTCATGTACAATAATTTTTTTATGAGTATTATTGAGAACTGAACATATTAACCACGTTTTTTGAAGTCATTAATAGGATGAGTAAGCAATCAATCAATGTGAGCGCGAAGCGCGAGCTGATTTCCCCCCCCTCTCTCTCTATATATATATGTAACTCGACAATCGATGCGAGCGCAGAGCGCAAGCTGATATTTTTTCCGACATGAAAAGTGGACTTTCTTACATGGCGTATCTAGCAGGGGCGGCAAGGGAGGCACGTGCCCCGGGAGCCACTTTCAGTGGTGCAAAATGGAAAGAGGGATGCTAAGAAAAAAAAAAAAAGAAAAAAAAAAAATGAAGAGAAAAGACAAAGGAATTAAGACGCAGAAAAGGAATACCGCTGACGGTGTGATTAATACCCCCGTCCTATGCACCTTTAATGATCTTGCATGTCCTTACCCAGAGATGAATATTCGTGACAACTTTTGATTAGTGATCTACTTATATTCTCTCCTTGAATTCTAACAAACACTCCTTATAAAAATAAAATCCTTTTTCAAACGCAAATGTCATAACTTTTAATCTATAGCTACGAGTTTGCATAATTTTTTTTTATACCTTTTCATTAATTCTTGCAAACAGTTCGGAAGTATATTTTTTCTGGTTTGCCAAAAGGGAGATGAAAACTCTCCATTAGTTTTACAAACGATAATTAAAAGGACATTTTTAGGTGAGGATATACATGTTTGTGTAAAACAATAATCAGCTCGCGCTTCGCGCTCACATTAGGGCCTACCCCAATGAGATACGTATCCTTTTCATGAATTCCTACAAAAGTCCTAAAATTGTCAATGTTTTGATTTCCATTCGTTTAGATTTATCAAACTCATTGTTCTGTAACCTCCCACAAAAAGATTCGACGAAACTTTAACGTCTACAAAACTCTGCTGCCCGTCTCCTAACGTACACTGAAACGTATGACTCCATCTCGCCAATCCTTCAGTCCTTACATTGGCTGCCTGTTGATAAACGAATCACCTTCAAAATTCTTTTACTTATACATCATTCAATCTATATTCTCTCTTCCCCATATATCTCCGAAGCTCTATCTCAAAATATTAGCATTCATGTAGCTCTGATCATCATCTGATGCTCTATTGCTCCCGACACCCAGAACAAAACACAAATGGGGGACCATGCATTCTCTGTTATAGGACCAAAGCTATGGAATCAATTGTCAAATTTTCATCAACAGAAACATTCAAGTCCCAGTTGAAAACTAAATTTTGATCTCCCACTAACATTCAGGAGAATTCGAAATCTATACCCTTTCGCTTTATATTGTTGGTGTGTGTTGTGTTTATTTTTTTTTGAAGCGCCATGAGCACCGAAAGGTGGACCTGTGAGCTATATAAGCCACCATTATTATTATTATTATGAATTATTATTATTGTTAGTATTATAATTATTATTATTATTATTAAAATTTCCCCTCAATATATTTTTTCAGCTCACCCTCGTGCTTGCATGAGTTGCTTAATTATAGATACGCATCGTTAAGAATCATTAAAAATGTCCCGATTGTAGGTCTCAATATCAATTTTCGGCTCGCGCTTCGCGCTTGCTTTCATTGTCTGGATATGCATTATGTTAATCATTACAAAAATTGCTTAGAATATTCCTTTATACGATCTTAATAGGCACGTGCTTAGCGCTCGCACACATTGTTTACGCTAGATACGCATCATTTGCATGATTAAAAGAAACGGACTAAACTATTATTTTGTTTTGACTGGTCAACTGCCGAGTATATATATCATAGACCTACAATTTGAAAGGGGTGCGATTTTAGCACTTGCCTGGGCTTCGTTTGTTCTAGATACGTCACTGCTGACATGGGGGATATTCATTGAAACAATGCAAGCGAATAGCGCGAGCTGAAGTTTTCTATATTATGACCCGACAACTAAACATTCTAAGTAGGTTATTCTTTAAATGTAAATATCAAATTCGATGTACCTCAATAAAAAATCATTGCAAGCGCGAAACACAATAAGCTATTTTATCTACACGTATATACGAAGGTTATCATCTCAACAATATATTTTGTGATATAAATACTTGATCACGACTGGACGTTGTACAACAATAAAGAACAAGCTGTCTATATTGCGAACTAAATTTACTGATCTGAAAGGGACTATTTTAAAAGTGCTGCCCAACACGTATATAAGAATTTTGTGAATATATTGAATACTCTAATTGAATGACGACAATTTTCGCGACTGGGACCTACGGCCGGGCAATTTTAATCACTGTACGTGAAAAATGATGGGCTTAATTTTAAGGGATTTAGACGTACAACCTATACATTCAAAGCATTTTATTAGAACAGCCCTGTGTGCCTACATTACACTGATGGTATTTAGCCTATATACATGGAGTAGAGGAACATTCCTTCGTGACAATCAGTTCTATCATTTTTCCAGTAGGCGTCAGTCAGACAACCTCTTTTCTTTTAATTTTCCCCCTTTTCCACTTTTCTTCTTTCTCTTCTTCCCCACCCTTTTCCCTTCTATTTTCCCTCTCTTCCCTTATCCCGACAGTCACGCATATTAACCGACGATAAAATATCCAGAGTGGTGGGGGGGGTCTTACCCTGTTAGAGATGGCCTTTCAATATTGACGGAAATACAATTATGCTCATTCACAAGCATTTGTTTTAAAATACACGAATTCAAGTGTACTGTTACTTGATGGTTGTGGTGATGATGGACTAATTATTCCATGGAATCTAAAAATTACAGTGATTGGATCGAGCAGAAACGGGAACTTTCGTGATTGACGGTGTGACTAGTTTTGTTTAAAATTCTGACTCAAACTAAGATTTTTACATTGTTTCATTTTTCATTATTTTCCTAAAATGAACATGATATGATGATATACAGTGCGTCCCAGAAAAAACGAAACCGAGATTTAGCGATCATTTATCATAACTTAATCATAAATAAAATAGACAAATGACCTACCAATTTAAAGCTTAGAATCTCCTCTTTTATCTGATATGACTTAGATTATTTCTCATTCACGCATGAGTGAGCAAATACAATTTGAAGACAGGATATCAAAAACTCATTTGGCGGGGAGTATCTGGGTTTCAAAAAGAAAACCACATTTTTGAAAAGTTCAATATCTCCTCTTTAATTTGATACCTAAATTACAGAAAACGGTCAAGAAATAACAAAGTTCTGGTCATTTGAAATAAGGCTTCAATTTCAATAATTTCATAAAATGAAGAGGTTCTCCAGGCTGGCTTTCAAACTCACTCGACACTCTGTTTTGTTGACGATCAGCCATGCATTAAATCTTTTGTTCACCATGCGAAAGCTTCTGTGGGAAACCGGTGAAAACACGTTTATCTCATGAAATTATGGAAATACAAGCCTTCTTTCAAATGACCAGAACTTTTTTATTTCTTGACCATTTTCTGTAATTTAGGTACCAAATTAAAGAGCAGATATTGAACATTTCAGAAATGTGGTTTTCTTTTTTAAACCCAGATACCCCCCGCCAAATGAGTTTTTGGTATCCTTTCTTCAAATTGTTTTTGCTCACCCATGCGTGAATAAGAAATAACCTAAGTAATATCAGATGAAAGAGGAGATTCTAAGCTTTAAATTGGTAGGTCATTTGTCTATTCTTATTATGATTAAGTTATGATAAATGATCGCTAAATCTCGGTTTCGTTTATTCTGGGACGCACTGTATATAAACAATGCCAGATTGAAGGTAAAGGATGCTTCATATACGCTGAAATAATGAGGGGTTTATAAAAAAATTGTATAAAGAAAATCAATAACCAATTTACAGGTTTTCAGGTATTACGAGCTAGAAAAGAACACAAAAAACTATCTTCACGTAAGGTTCATAGGATTGTGTAACAAAAATCAGATTGCGTCTTTATACTGTAAAGAATTTACGGAAGGAAGAGCGAAGGGAAGCAGAAGCGGGAAAGAAATGGAAATTGAAAAAGAAATGTGATATGATTTGAAAGGTGTCATGAGCGGATTATATGGCGGAGAAATGTAAAGAATTATTGACCCCAATCATGGATAAAATTAAATACGGCTACCCCTTCCAAAAAACACACTGTCATTCATGCAAATCAAATACACAAAACAAACAAACTTATGCATAATAATTTGTAGGTCTTATACAGTCATGATATTCCAGGGTCTCGGGAGTTGAGATGTTTGGGTTTGCAAATTACTACCCTATATCTAACACGTTCCAAAATAGTCTAAAACGGATAGGCCCCGATCGATCGGAGGGGGGGGGGGGGAGCAACAGGACCCGGGAGTTTCTCACAAGTATCTTACGTGAAGATATGCCTATACCGAAGATTGTTGATGGGAACATAGGCGGCGGAAGCGGGGGGGGGGGACGGCCCCCCTAAATTTTTTTGTTGATAATCTTTTTTTTTTTTGCTTGTCAATTTTTTTTCCTGCGTGATCCCCCCTATATTCACGTGGACCCCCCTGAAACGTGTGTTGCCCCCCCTAAAATTTAGGTTGATGACCTTTTTTTTCCTTGTCAAAAATTTTAGGTTAGGTGAGCAACTCCTAAAATTTAGGTTGATAACCCTTTTTTGTGGGCGCTTGTCAAATTTTTTACCTGTGTCCATGAAAATTCAGGTGGACGTAAACACACAAACACGATGGTGGATGATGAAGTTTCCATGTCAGGGGCACGGGGGGGGGGGGTGGAGGAGGGGAGGTCACTGCCTTTCGGGCTGCCTTTATTCCCAGCTATGTTCCGTGCATGTAAACATGCACATCGACATATCATGACAAGAGTTGCGCTCGGATACATACATGGAGCTATATTCAGTGCATTCGCCTCTTTTATCGTCCATATCAGTTAATCTCGATCGAACCAGTCGACGGACGTTTGCTATATCGTGACCAGGTAAAAGAGAATAATCAAGAACCACAAGGACGTATTGTAGTTTATGCAAAGGTAAAGCAAAGAACAGAAAGGTAATTTTGGGGGGAGGGGCACAATATAGCTTCTGGAAAATCACACTCCATCCCTCCATGATCCACATAACCAAAAAAAAAAAAAAAAAACCTACTCTACACTGTACGCAGCTCTGGGATTCTTCATGTATTTGTAGACCTGGCCGTTATTTAGCGTTATTTTCTGTTGCCGTTTTATTTGCTACTAATTTATGTCGCCAAAATATAAATTCATCAAAATCCCATGGTCTATCCATAGAGCTATTGGTCTATCATTCGAGGCATACATGTGGCTTGACCCAGGCTATAGCATATACAAAATGTACAGACCAAAGGCGGAATGGACACTCACGAGTTCGACACCTGACAGTACATTAGATTCCCCAATGAAATGCAAGCGATACACACACAACTAAACCCTTTCACCATAGAGCTATTACAGACTTCAAGGCACATGCGCTTATCACACAGAGCGGACACCGAGAGAACACAGACCCCCCCAACAAACTTCGAACACAACAGATCACGGAGAACTGAATTCCGCCGTGGTAAGCTCCGCCTACTTTCTTACATACATCACAAGGTGGCGCTATATAATATCGATTTAAATTGGACACAGAATCATGAATCAACCGTCGAGAAGTGCATTTTTCTCTTCAAACATTGCCTCAGATTTTCAGTTTTTAAAAACACTTCCCGAATATGTTATGATCCCAAACTTTCACATGGGTATTTTTGAGTTGTTAGTCGAATGTTCATAACATTTTCAAAGAGCAATATGATAATTTTTTAAATTGCTCACAAAGTTAAATATTCCCTTTAAATTATGGAAAAATGTATAGTAAATTACATTTTCTAAATGCTTTCTCCTAATACTTCCAACAAAATTAAGCCCCCCCCCCTTTTACTTTGGTTCTTGTATTAGTGGCATGATTTTTATTTTTCCACTTGGACTGTTCATTACATAAGATTTGTATTGATACCAAAATCATGATAATCTGATAAAAATAGCCCATATATAGTGGAAAATAAAAGAGAGTAAATTTTTGCCTGGTCAAGGTCACTCCATTGAAAGGGTCTCATTCACATTCATGCCATGAGTCACAGACTCCTAACAAAAAACCTGGCCATGGTATTGTTTGTGAGGAGGGTTTTATTGATTTTCTCCTCTCCTTTTTCAATGAACTTCCTGGCTGTATCAGGATGTATTGATTTTTTGTTAACTGCGATAATCCGTCGAACGCTAAACTAATGTCGCACGCGCGATCGATCGATCGGTACACATGTACGGTATACACAAACGCCAGGCTATACATTGTAGCTAGGCACGTTCCGGGGCATCCAATTGTTCGAAAAACAATGGGACAGGGGACGTCTATGGGAAATGTGTGGTTGTGCAAAAATGCGAACAAAACATGCCTACGGATGTGCAATAATGCGAACGTAACGCATGAAGAGTTAAATTTGGGTTCAACCTTAAGAGGGGTTCTGCCCAGACTATTCTAATTCAAATCATACTAACTTTTGACTGGTTTGTTACTGAGAAAGTTTTGCATGTACACTCTACAATAAGCCAGTTCACTGTAAGCTCATGATCAACTTTCTCAAATGACCTTTGTGATTTTTCATTAGGATAAGCACTATCATTTTCAAATGTAGATGTTGCGTAAGCTTTACCGGTAGAATATTCAAATTCTAAGAACAAAAGGCATTGTATAGACCAGGTGACTAGAATAGTACATCAGGGATAATGTTTGGAAATCTGTTTTATTGTCTGCCTTTGGCACATCTGACTATTGTTTAGGCTCCTGTCAAATACCAGTTATTATGAAGGCTCTATTTATTACTCTTCAGCTTGGATGTGATAAAATGAATATTTTGAAAGGAATACATGAATAATCATCAAATCACAAATGCCTATGTCAGTGAAATTGAAAGCCACCTTCATGGTTTATCTCAAATGACCTTTTTCTGCTCATGCGCAGTTTACAACCATGAACAGGCTTATACACAAGCATCACACATCACTCTGTGTGAATTGTGAATGAAATGTGCGTTGAGTAGTAGTTGGCCATCCACTGAATGTTACTCGAGTCAAAACATAGCAGGCAGATATAAGAGTAAATAGTAAAAAGATTCTGTTTTGATCTCACTCACCTCTCTGCGTATCTTCATCATCATCCTCTTCAACTTCTTTCCCTCGTCCTTTCTTGACCTTCTTCGTTTTGACCTCTCTGGCCTGCCCTCCTACGCCGCCCTTAGCACTACCACCCCCACCAACACCTAAGGGTCAGAGAGAGGAAGAGAGAGACAGACAGAGAGCGGGAGAGAGAGAGAAAGACACACAAACATAGGCAGAGAAGGAGAAACAGACAGAGAAACAGAATGACAGAGGCAGTGAAACAGGCAAAGTTATATGGAGAGAGACACACAGAGAGACAGAGAGATATATACAGACACACAGAGAGACAGAGATAAAAGAAGATGAAGACAGGGTGAAAGACAGAAGAGACAGAGAAATAGACAGAGAGAGGGAGAATATTAAAGGGGGAAAGGAAATGAGATAAAGGATTTTTAATTCATTTTCAAACAAATTATTTGTCAATGAATAAATCAAAATGATATGAAAAAGGGTGAGCCATAAAGGTCAACAAAAATACATATCAAATTCTACTTGAACTATATGAACATCATTTCGTCTTTTTAAAGTTTGTCTATCATCGCCTCATACTAACAATGTGCCTCGGAATAGATTATTTCTGGATAGATGGCGCTATATAAATGATTATTATTATCATTAATATGACGTAAACAGGGGACCATTTTATAAAGCTGCTCGTAAGTAACACAAGACTTTAAACCAGACTGGTGATCCTTTCTTGCGCTACATGACATGCGGTATTCCTATGGAGCCAAGTTCGAAACTTAGAACGTGTTCCAGTTGTACGTAAGGCTGCATGTAACTCTCCAAAAATCATTACGAATGGGGGGTGTTTTACAAAGATTTACGTATGACTTAGAGACACACCTAAATGTCGACGCTTACCTGATATGCAACGCACAATCTGATTGATTGATACCCAGTAGTGCGCGTCCTCTTGGCAAGATCTGACCAATGCGGTCATGCCTCATATAACGCACATAACTAGGCATTTAAGTGCAACTCTATTAATGGAGTGTTGCAAGGAAATATTTGCAATCAATTGCAAATATTCTGTTCCAATTTTACAACTGATAGATCAACATTAGCTCCAGCAAATCAGATTAAACTTCTTGTTTCAATGAGCAGATAAGCAATCAATCACGAATTTGAAATTAATTTCAAGACATATGATTGCTATAGGGACCAAAGATAGATTTGCAATTGATCGCAATTTTCTTGCAACACCCCATCAGTCATACTCAGTCTTTGTAAACACACCCCTTGTCTATTGGCCTAGATGCTTTCTAGATGGCCTGGTGAGAATTTCATGAAGGAGTCTTCAGATAGTTTATCCGACAAAGTATGTGTCATCCAACACTTACAACGGCACACAGTTACCATAGAAACTGTGCTCCTAAGCCAATCAAAATGAAGGAAAGTTGTCATATCTGACAACGAGGCAGACAAAAAATATTGTTGATGAAATGCTCCCTAGGTAGAAGGCAAAGAATAAGACCGTGGGGTAAGACAGAGTGGCCCGTATTCTGTAGTCAGGTTTAACTTAGACCATGGTCTAACCCTGTGCTATAGTGATGGGTAAGCCAAAAGTGTCAAAATTTTTATTCAGCTGTATGTTTACTGTGCTCTTTCCTGATTCATCGATAGTGAAGACAATTATCTATTTATACTTCCTAGACAATTATGAATGATATGAGAGCAAAATGAGATGAAATATAATATCTCTACTGTTAGCGATTTATGCAACAATTGGCTATCCATACTTAAACCACAACTATAAACCTGAGTTTAAGTTAAACCCGACTTCAGAATACGGGCCAGTAAGTTTAGACCGTGGACCTGTGGGTCCATGATTTTAGACCAAGCAGTGGTCTACCTCACCTGCCGCCTTTTTTCTCCTCTCTTCTTTGCGATCTCTTTTAGCATCCGATCCCCCCGATGGTTTCTTGTCAGCCTGCATCAAGATGTCTGGTGCTCTCTTGGCATCCTTCATAACAGAATGTAGGCAGTTGCAAAAAAAATAATTGCAGGTAGATTTTTGGTCCAAAAATCAATCTATTGCAAGGTTATGATTTATTGTTAATTATGAATAATTAATTGCTTACCATCTCTATGTATGACGAGGTATATGCACAATTAATTCTCTTTATGTTAGATTTGATTTATCAATTGAAGCAAAAATTTGTCTCTTGCAATACCCTGTTGTTACATAATATCAAGGTAAATGTGGTTACTTAGTCATGAAGAATCTAATGGTGCATTTTTTTTTGCTTCATCTTTGTTTTATATCATTTCAAGGCTAGACAATAAAAAACAACAATCAATAAAACAATACAATATGCGGACTGCTATTGCAGATGAAAAAAAAACATTGAAACATGTGCATATCTCACCCTGGTTTTAACAAAATGATTGAAAAAAAAGTTACTTGAAATTACATTGATCTAATAACCATATTTGTGTATGTTTTATGAAATAGAGACATATAGAGATGATTTTTCTCAATAAATTACGATTTTGTAAAAAAAAATATTTTTTTTTTTTTTTAAAGAAAAAACATACTGCCATATTTTGGTTGCAAAAACATACTAGACACGCCTAAAATGTACTGGTTGGCAGGTCTGGTATATCAATATTATCATCCCAAATTTGTTATCACCTCTTTTGCTTTGACTTTCATGATGGGATAAAAGATTGCCTTGCAATCAGCCATGAACTTATGACTACAGATGATTGTATCGCAGAAGACCTTGCCGTCTAGCTGACGGTTTCCTTTGAGGCAGTGATGCAAGATCTGTCCACAGTCAGTCGATGTGAAGGAGCTCGGAAGGAGGGGCTGAAACAAATAGTAAAAGCGATGATATATGTCTGCTTCTGGGACGATCACTCCTGTATTAATTGATGATGATGATAGTCATGATGAATATGATGATGATGATACTGAAGATGGTGATGATGATGATGGCTTAATGCAGTGTATTGCAAGTGCTGTCTTAAAACTAAAACCTTAAACAATTCTAAACTCTGTTAGTTCTAAGGATATTAATCAATCCTTGAGTAAATGCATTTCCCTCCTTTTTCTGCTGTTTTTATACACCGAAGTAAATGTTAGGGTGTACTTCTCCTTTAAGTCGGTAGTTACAACAATATCATCACAGGGAATAAGTTTCCTTTTTTTATGACTGCTACACAAAATTTCGTCTTTTTTTCATATAGGTCTGTACAGAACAGAGTTGAAAATGTTTCTGTTACAACCCAAAATGCTAATCAAATTTAAAAGTAAAATTATTCAATGCACCACTTCAATATTGATGCGAACCTTCTTTACAAGCTTGGTTTCCCTTTTTCAAGCCTTTAACCCTAAAACTGCCAGGGAGGGGTTGAATCAACCCCCCCCTCCCTGACCGTGCCCCTCACTGACTTTTTATTTTGAAGTCTTGGTCATCTTTTGAGACCAAATTTATGATCTGGGGCTATGCGGTTCAAAAATTATGCAACATTACGTAAGTGCAAGTCAGACCTAAAATTGCTCCTAAACGTGATTTTGTGTACAAAGTCAACGTAAATGAGTTTTCTCAGACACATTATTCATAAAGATATGATTATTTTTACTTTTTTATCAGCTAAAATTTATTGATTTTAGCACCCAAAAAAGCCCAGTCTGGATAGCGTTAGAGCTTTTTGAACACCTTTTTCTTTCATTATTTTTTCAAATCTAATCTTAATGTTTCATGATTATATTTGTATATTTATGTTCATATGTATTATATTTGCATGCTTTTACATATAATTATTATTGAAAGAAATAAATGAGAGTATTTTCACGCTCCCTCAACTCAAGAGTCATTTTGTTGGATTCTATTTAAGCTCATCTTATGCTCATTAGGGCAATTGGGATTTAACAGGGTGGTACTCACTAAGACATCTATCCATGTACCAGACGACAATGCTTCCTCCACGCTAGCCTCTACACGGTCTTGTAAAACTTTGCCGATGCAACAAGACTGTAGGATAAGCAGATTCTCCGACTTGAAACGACGCTTGGCAAAAGACTTGGGATCGGGGATGCCAAGTCTTGACAAGGCATCAAATTCTGCAGAATTAAGGAAAGAGGTAGGTGTGTGTTTGAGAGAGACGAGGGGAGACACAGGAGTGAGTGGATGTATGTTGGTGTAAGTATGTGTATGTGTTAAAGAGAGAGAGGGAGAGAGAAAAATAGAGAGAAGTTAAGCCTCCTTCGGGCAAATTGTGACCAATCAATTGAATATCACTTCATCTAATTAAAATAAACATGCATTTTATATAGAGACTTCGTTTTAATTGTAAGTGTAATGATTTCATTATGATGTCATGAGATGAATAATAATTTCATCCCCCTTGTCACTAAGAAATATATATTGTGCTAATTTTAGAATTTGAAATGGTTCAACATTTCTTATCGTCAGGTAAAATAAATATACCTTGCACCTACACCATTTGATACATCACATCCCATTGTCTTTACAAAAAAAATACCTTGTCGTGCGTGCCAAGAAAGAACTTTTAGACACAAGCCCCTGGATTTGTTTAAAGGCCAATCCATCCCAGTAAAAAGTTGAATGAAAAGAAAAAGATCAAACTAGCATGAGGTGGAAAATTTCATCAAAATTGGGATTAAAGTGAGAAAGTAAAGACATATTGTAGTTTCGCTTAATATCATTAAACAGTTACCCCTGTATATGCACATCCTGGACTGGTCAGTATGCAAATGAGGAAACAAATGACGTTGCCAAGATGCACACTCACTATTTCTTTTGTATTATTTGATATATGATATATATCAATTTTTAATCATTAAAACATGAAACAATGATTGTTTCCTCCCTGAATATGTGAAACTGCCAATTTGAAATTTGATGTGATATATATATATATATCATAAATATATATAGATGCTTTCTTATTGTAAAATTGAATATTCTGTACTTTGTGTGGTAACATTTAAAACAAGTAGTGTGTGAGTAATATAAATGACCCACTTATTTTTAAATCACCATGTTCTATATACATGTACAAATAACTTTTTTTTTGATAAATGAAATTTTATGTTCCATTTTACATCCAATTTTGATTAAATTTTCAGCATTATGCACGTTGGATTTTTCTCTTTCTATTCAAATCCCTTTATTGTTTGGGTGGACTTGTGCTTTAATTATCAGTTGTATAGGATAGAACTTAATAATCACATACCAAGATAACCATTCTGTGCGTAGAAGGAGTCGACCCAATCATTCTGTGTCTTGGTGAAGATATCAGGAATGTACGAGGCCTTCTCCTGTCTGCCACCCATGAGGGAGCCCTTCAAACGCTTTTCCTTCTCAAGACCTTCAAGAATACCTGTCGTTAGAATGAACCATAATGTCTTGGTGATGTAGAAAATACGTTATAGAGTTTTATAGATGTTGTGATAAGCTGTATCCTCTCTGCCACCCATGAGGGAGCCCTTCAAACACTTTCCCTTCTCAAGACCCTTAAGAATACCCGTCATAATAATGAATCCTAATGTCCTTGCAAAGTCAAAAAACAAAACAATATACTGCTATGGAATTTTATAGATGTTACTGTATCCTGTCGGCCATGCATGAGGGAGCCCTTCAAACAATTTTCTTTCTAAAGTCCTTCAAGAATACCTGTCGTTAGAATGAATTATACTGTCTTAGTGATGAAAAAATACAATAGAATGTTATGGAATTTTATAGATGTTACTGTGAAAAGCATTCTCCTCTTTGTCACACATTGTATCAGCTTCTTAATTTAGAATTCATCACAAAATGTGTCACCAAGTCTAGTATAAAAAAAGTACAGGACTAGTTACTTTACAAGCACTTGTTACTCTCATTTTGATATAATCCTTGTTACTGCCCATTTTCATTTAGGTGATGCTTTGAAATGTATAACATCTTACAATCACAATTAGATCGTCTGCAGAGGCTGAAAACAATCTCCGCACAGGTTACATGTTGTACATGCTTTTCTTATTTTTCACTCATCACAAGTGGTTTAACAAACCCATAAATCTTTATTGGAACCTAAGGTATTGTACCTCATCTAAACTTGCTGTACCACATTCTTATAATTCATGGGGATCCATCATTCCTACATACTGAGTGATTCCCATGGAATAGATTTCCACACAACATTTGTAATATTTACTTTTTTAACATCTTCAAGCTCATACTGTACTAGTAAAAAGACCACAACGGGCAGCTTGTGTGTTTCACATTCTCCCCATTTCAGTGAGCCATGTGATAATTATAACATAGTTATTAGTATGTTACATTACGTTTAACAGCAACATGCTCTCCTAAAGACATTTTAAGTGTACAAATGTGTAATGTCCGAACACTAATCTATCTGCCTACCAGTCAATTGATCTCTTTGTTTGTAGAAGAAATTACATGTATTCTACTATACACTGCAAGAACTCAGGTGTTGATTTAACACCAGCCTAGAATATATGTATTGAAACAACACCAGTTTGGAATCAAACCGATGCTGTCTTAAAGGGGTGGTCCAGGCTGAAAGTATTTATAGCTTAATAAATAGAGCAGAATTCACTGAGCAAAATGCCGAAAAATTTCGTCAAAATCGGACAACAAATAGCAAAGTTATTGAATTTTAAAGTTTAGTAATATTTTGTAAAAAAACAGTCGTCATGAATATTCATTAGGTGGGCTGATGATGTCACGTCTCCACTTTTTCTTTTGTATTTTATCATATGAAATTAGGTTTATTCAAATTTTTTCCTCCAAGAACTAGAAAAAATTGGATTGACAACTGATTTAGTGCATTAGATATTTATTGCTGCAACTTATTTCATTATAAGGGAGACATATTATTCACACAAGTATGAAATAATAAAAAAAAAAAAGTTTTATGTAATAACATAAGAAAACAGAAAGTGGAGATGTGACATCATCAGCTCGCCTAACGAATATTCATGAGGCCTGTTTTCACAAAATATTGCTAAACTTTAAACTTCAATTACTTTATTATTTGTTATCCGATTTTGATGAAATTTTCAGCGTTTTGCTCAGTGAGTTCTACTCTGTGTATTAAGCTATAAATATTGTCAGCCTGGAGCACCCCTTTAATACTAATTGGTGTTGTATAAACACATGTCTGGTGTTAGACCAAAACGAAACTGGTGTTGTTTAACACTTCTCTGGTGTGAACATATAAAGATTCTGGGCTGGTGTTAAAGCAACACCAAAGTTTTTGCAGTGTATCAGTAGTATTTTAAATGTAAGAGAGTGAAAGTTCAAACTTACTGTGAAATAACCTCTCAGGAATGTGGTATTGGTTCAATATGTTGGAGACTTGAGTTGGCCTAAATGGAAGACAAAGACAAATAAACACCTGCTTTGACTCGGGGAGGGGGACACTCATCAAGATGTATATTGCTGTACCCACGTAAGACCACAGATTTTACAACCCAATCCTAAGTTTTATCCATTAGACAAATCTATACCCTATTCAAGTATTTTTGCATGATTTTTAGACAAATTTACCCCTAAACAAGTGTAACCCTAAAACAAACATGTATGTTTTACTCCACAATTATACCCTTTTTACCAGACTTTCACCTTTATGACCCCCTAAATACGTCCAGCCTAAGACGCACGATGATTGGCCAAAATACCCTTTTTCCTTTGTTGTTGTTGTTGCATGTTGTATACAGCAATATACGCTCCGATCCCCCCCCCCTGGCTTTGACAAGTACACTTCAACAAGGGAATGATTGAAGACAGCACAGCCTGAGGTGATAGATTTCTATCTGGTCTGCACCTATTGTGTCTCATCCCACATAGAATAATCCATGTTTGTTTGCAACAAGCTTGTCCACGGCTCAATTTTCCATTGTAACTAATTTTCAGAATAGGCTACACCCACTTTTGTCTAATATCCACATTGTCTAATACACATAATGATTAGATGAAATGTTAATGAATCAAATATTCATATGACAAAGTGTGAAAAAGTAAATAGATGCAGTGGAGGCTTGACCAACTGGGCATTACACTAAATCACAGTTAGTCTAAATTAGACTATAAGTCTAAACTACAGTGCATATGTCAATTGATGGATGTCCAAATAAAAAAATTTGGAAGAATTTTTGAAGGAAAATCGTCACATTCACGTCATTGAGGGAACGATAGTTTCACCAAACCTCTGATCGAAGGCCATATGTATCTGGTTTACATCCGCCATCGTTATTAAATATTCAAATCATTCTAATTCAATACAGCAGATCTGAAATATAGTTGAATAAATAAATAAGGTTTTTTTTAACCATTTACAGCTCACCGTACTATTCCTGGCTTGAGACCTTAGATGTCAAGATTGGCCTTTTCCCCAAATTTTTTGACGTTAGTTGGAACCATCTATGGTCACATGATGGGGTTAAGACCAATCACCTGTTCAGATTATTATTATGAGGGATATGATTTGAAATAGTTGCGCTTTGTATCCTCTGGTAAATAATTCTATACAAATCCAGCTATCTTTTTATCATCATTTGCAAACCCACAGCTTACTTGGTGATTGCACTGAAGATCCCTCGTATCCTCGCCCTGTGCCTGTCAACGAAGGCTTGGGTGAAGATCACACCCCTATCATAGGCATCCATCTGACCCTCAATGATCCGCCCCATCCTCTGCTCAATAGCCTACAAAGATGAAGATAATAATAATATTCCACTTTCATATAGCACATCAATAATTATTTTCTACAATACTACATCCCATGACTGACCTTGCAGCCTCATCCACGAGCCCCATTCAAGTTCAAGGTCAAGGCTTTTACACCTCCATGGCTCACGGACTAGACACCCAAGGCCAAGGCCACATAATTGTCCTTGTGGCCGGCCTTAGCACTGTAATATTAACACTGTCGTATTTACTAACTTGGGGAGGGAGGGGGGGTGCTACAACAACGTTTTTATCTAACTTTGTACAGCTCATGATGTTGTATGTAATGTACTGCAATTAGGATTTGGTTGTAGTAGCATCACAATCACACGCAAGCGATGTGTTTGAGCTTTTATCAAGCTTATCAGAATGAAATGTGCAACGATGGCTATCTAGGAAAGCTGAAAACACAAGCTTTCAAAGAAAACTATTCATGAGAGAAAGTTAACTAACCTCCGTCAAGAAATCAGCAGGGACATCATTGGCCTTGGTGAGTTCTGCAATGGACACCTGGCCGGCATCTTGGAGTTGGTCATTGATTTCTTCTGCTAGATGATCAAGGTAGTCACTGCATGGACAAGGGATAAAATGATAAGAGTAGTTAGTGCTGGTTCTTCATGGTGAGATCTGCCATGAACACCCGGCTGGGATCGTGGAGTTGGTCATTGTTTTCTTCTTCAAGATGATCAAGGTAGTCACAGTGTGGACAAAGAATAAAATGATAGGCAGCATATCCAAATCATTACACCTTTATACCTTTACATGTACAGGAAAGAGGCACGAGTAGCAGTTATTTTCTGTCTTACGTCATTTCATTTTATCATATCTTACAAACAAAAGATAATTTGAAATAATACTCAGCCCACAGAAATTCAACAACATATTCACTTCGCCTCATTAATTTCAATCTCCATGTAAGTAGAGTACGACTATTTTACATTTATACTTGGCAATTTCACTGGGGCATCTTGCCATAAGTCAAAACGTATTCATTCATTCATTTATTCAATTTTTCCAACAAAATTAAGAAGCAATAATTACAATGAATAAAATATAACATCAGAAAATACAAAGAATTCAGGAATCCCATAAGTTGCTTTTCATTACAAATCATCATAGTCACCATAGACAAAACAATGGGGACTACAGGAAAACTGCCATGAAAAAAACGCAAAGCTAGCCTGTGTAAAAAAAAATATTGTTCATTTTCACTGTGTGAAATTTGTGCAGTGCCCTTGTTAAGTCTGATCACTTTCTTTTGGAACCCAGATTATATTGTATTGTTTTACTTTTCTTTCCTGCACGAATCCCACAAGCAGCTTTTCATTAAACAGTCATCACAGTCACCATAGACAAAACAATGGGGACTGAAGGAAAACTGCAATGAAAAGACGCATAGCATCGATCCCAATAGCTGGATTCCTGAAAAAAGACAAGGGACAGACTTTTGACAAGTTGCCTGAATGGATGAGCACTGGTCCCTAGGTTTCAGGATAAACATGGGACTATATACCTTTCAAATTTTACTGTCTGATTGCGAAAATAATAATAGAAATGAAAATCTTACTTGTCTATAAGTTGTCCAAGCACCAAGAACACATTACGGTCATTCTTGACTACTTCATTAGCTTTGGCCTCAATGTAGCTAAAATCAATGTTCAGTATCTGCAACAACAAAAATATCAAAATTTTTCATCAACCCATGTATACATACATTACTTAGAAATAAGAATGGTTCCAGAATTAGATTTTCCTTCTAAAACACACATCTAATACTACACTATTTTCATATCAATAACTTTGGCAAAAGGGTTACCGTAAGTAACGGTGTATTAACCGCACCCGTGTATTAACCGCACCCCCAACTTTGGACTAAAAAAAAAAAAAAAAAAAAAATCTTCTCACATGAACATGCATATTTGAGGTATGAAGAAACAAAATCTAAGTTTTAAGATTTCAAAGTCTCCAAAGAGATTACAGGTAAGCAGTAATCTGCTGTTCCTGATCAATTTATCTACAAATGTTAGAAAGAAAGAACGGTCCCGACAATATTGGCAACTTACACACTCACCTCACAGTGTACACACACACACACACACAGAGCACTGCCATTACATTGCAAACTACGATACAGTACCAGTCATGCCAGTACGTCTTATCAAATTATGATCTGTGTCTTTTCCAGCGTAGGAGGAAGAAACATTCACAATTCTTGCCCTCACAATCACTTTCAGAAATTTGATGTCTTAGCATGAATTTTGGATACGGGATTACAGGAAGGTTCAAGAAACAAAGAAATTGACATTTTTTCCAGTTGTTTTTTACGGCTTCGTGCCTTCTCTCCCGTGCGTGGTTTACATGGTATCTTATGAAAAGCAAACAGGAAGGAAAAAAACAAGCTGGCGTGAAACGGGACTTTGAATAGCGCCAGCTTAAGTCGCACTATAACCACATTACAACGCAATCTCTCAGCTCACTCCACTCTCGCTCAGCAGTGACAAAATATTACCGAGTATGCTTGGCATCTCTTTTAAATTAGCCAGGGAAATTCACTACTTTGAATCGAGAATAAAGTCAAAATTAGTGTCATGAAGGTGGGTGCGTTTGTTATGAACAATATTTAATTAAGATCTTAATAATCGCTTCCCATTACCCGCGGCTCATACCCCTCTAAACGACATTGCCTGGGCGGCTACGCCCGGCCACTCGATGTGTTGTGAACTGGCAGACATCGTACATGTACGGGAGGGGTTACGGCGGGCTGGCTCAGACCCGTCACCGTGTATAAACCGCACCCCCGACTTTTGCTTTTATCCTGCCGAGAAAAAGGTGCAGTTAATACACCGTTACTTACGGTATTTGTTAGAAAGACAACTGAACGATTTAACAAATATTCTCCTATTCTTCCTCTTATTTCTCACTACTTACAAAATCATAAAAGGCAGAGAATAGCCACAACCCTTACATCTGGCAGTGCATCCCAAACCCCCTGGGATCGACCCTGACACTGCAGGGAGCATTTCATGAATGAAAGTCATTCAGAATCATTCTGAGTCATTCAGATGCAAGGATGTTTCAGGAAATTTTTCCTGAGGTGCAAAAAGAATATAAAAATAGAAAAATATCCTCACCTGTTGGAGTTCTACTAGGTTTATTCTACCTGAAATGATAAGAAAAAAAAGGAATTCAGAAACTGATGAGCCAAATTCACCAAGAGCCAATCGGCCCTTTGACATACTCCTAGGATCAATGGAAAATGTGGATTATACTGAAATCATATACTCTTCAACAGGTTAAAATTTAATAAGTTGAATTATTGAGGGTAGTGAATAGTTGCCATACTGCTTATTAAGACTTTTTTTAAATATCCAACACTAATCCTCTGAGAAATAATACAGCTAAAAATGTTGTGAACCAGCTGCAACAAAGAAGCTACTCAAATTCAATCCCTCGTCCTCCTGTCCCAATTTACCCACAATGGTTCTGGACCAATTAACCAGCTGCTTGAAGGTCAAGTCCACCAAAAAACATTGATTTGAATTAAAAAGAGAAACAAACAAGCATAACACTGAAAATTCATGCAGCTGTTGCTGATGTTAATTTATTTTCACTTGAATCAGCTATTTGAATAAAAAACTGTTGGGGTGGACTTGCCCTTGAAGTAGCAGTATCTCAGTGCTTGCTATCCTTCAATCTCCCCTATGTCCTATCACATATGTTTGCTATCTTTGGCCATTATGTTGTTAAGGGTGGAGCATTTGGGAGAGAAGAGGGGGTGTGGGTCTCTGGGGAGACTGCTCCAAATACCCCCTGGCAATTTGTCAAGTTTGGACCTTTGTGAGAGGGAACTTTCCTGAGAGTACACAGAGCCCCCCCCCCCCCCACATCCCACATCCACTTCAGTAGCGGCCTTGTGTTGGCAGATATTGAGATGGGCGGGGGGAAGAGGGTGGATAATGTGACTTTTGTGACACTCTCTCTATGTTGCCTTTGGGGAAAGAACCTGCAGCTTCCCTCTCAATGGTCTAATCTGAACTGGTGCCTGGTAGTGAAACTTACCTCCATGAATGATGAGTTCATCTCGAATTTCTTTCACTACCTGGGATGGTGTCAGATACTCCTTGCCATCCAGAGTATAGATTACCTCTATCTTCTTGTCCTCTATCAGTTTGTTCACAATCTCAATGCAGTTCCTCTCCGACAACCTAAAATCATGACGCAAGAAGAACATTCCTCTATATTTAAAGTGGTGTAACTTTGAACAATAGTGTTTTTGAGCAAAATAACTTGGGAAGAAGTATGTTTACTTGTTCATTCTGTCGATGCCTACAATATAAATAAGATCAATTTGTTTGATATTCACACTTCAGATTATTCTATCTTTTTTTTTTTACTGTTTCTTACCTTAGTTGGATCTTTACCTTAGTTTGTGACCTTTCACCTTTAACCTTTTTTAAGTTTTCTTCCCACTGTTCCCAGAACACATAGCTTACGATCAGTAAAAGTTTTTGCAGGCCTTTCTCACCAAGCTGTGTGAGGAAACTAAACTGGTCAGAAGCAATAATGCTAGATCCAACTCCACATTTTGGAAAAATATCTTTTGTTAACAATTCTATGATCTAACAGTGGGAAATTAGGAGAGCTTGAGAGGTTGGTAAATCAAGGCCCCTACTCTAATTTCTAAAAGAAACATGAAGTTGAACCCCTATATTTTGGTCATATCTTTCTGATAGTCTTTACAGACTCTGGGTTGTGGCTTAACTGTTAGGCTGTACTTAGACCAAAAGCTTCAGTCTCTGTTATGTTGGTTGTTCAGCTGAACTCCATTGGCTTCACTCACCAACTACAGAGACCGAAGTTCTAGCGCGATTATTTCAGGGGACTCAATGGCCATATGTATGGTGAGACTACCACATATCGACCACCTCTTTTGAAACCGACCACCTTGCGTGCGTTAAAATTATTGCGTATTACAAACGATACGCGCGGGAGAGTAGGCGCGGTGTCCATAGAAACGGTAAGAATCGATTTTACGAAAATAAAAGAAGCAACAAAAAGTAAAAATTTAGTAGGATTAATGATGACAGTATGGACCAGACCCAAACCCCGCTGCAAAACCAAGAAATCCAATAGGAAACGGCTTTAGAACAAATATCCGTCGTCAATCGTCGAATCATGTGCCGGAGCTTGCAATGGAAGTAGTGAGACGATCATTTACCATGTTGACATCATAGAATTGATTTGGAAGAGTTAAAATACTTCGCCAATGCGACAAGAATCGGCCGTAAACATAGTGTATCGCGGGTGGTCAGTTTCAAAAGATGGGTGCAAATGAGCAAATGTAAAATCGTCGTATTCGTTGTTCGTCGATATATACGCGGATTGAATCGGAGTCGCCGTTCGAAACATGGGAATCTGATCTGCTTAATTTTCTGCAGAAATGAGACAAAAACTGGGTAAAATTGATGAATATTTTCGCAGATACGATGCTTAGAAGATTAGGTGGTCGATAAGGGGTAGTTCCAACCATATTAAGTTTGGATAAAACAGGGAATAGAAGTTGAGCGACAGTCAAGGTAAGTCACTATTCTTGTTCCTTTTAACTTTATTTTTCCCCGTTTTTTGGCAATTAATGCCAAGAGGGAATAATTTTCATTTCGGTCACATTAATTTTCAAAAGTTTGATTCATTAAAGACAAAAATTGAAGAGCCCCGATGGGGGGATTTTGCCTTGTAATAGAATGTAAGGCTATTATTGGTGGCTGCACGATAGCGAGCCGTCTGTGTACGAGAAATTAAAAATAAAAAATGTTTAAAAACACCTCGAAACAGACGGCTGCCAGCTGTCAAGGCTGTACTTTATCTGTTAACGACGTTAACATTATGGGTACAGTTTGACATTTCAATTTTCATTCTCAGTCTCACTCACAAAACTCAAGTCGCATCAATTTTCTTATACATTGACAGCATAACATCGCTAGTCTAGTCAAATGGTCTAATTCTTTGACTTTGTTTGTAAACACAAAAACAAACTATAACTGAGTGCTAATCTTTTTAAGTAAATAACCTCGATTATAGTACATGTATTGTAACGTTAGTACTTCAGTGATTCGGCCGGATTTTTTACGTGAATGACTGGCTGGATTTTTAGAAGACACAAAAGTTGTTACATGGGACCAAGATAAATAAACTGTCGCACAGCATATGGTGCGATAGAGTACAGATTTTTCCGATAAATGTAGTTGAATGAAAAACAATTCATATTCCCATTCTCTATTTATTAAACACCTTTCATACTCACTTCTGAGTAGCAGTTGTCAACTGAGCTCGCTGAAAGTCTTTGGCGAGTCGCTTTACTTCTTCCCATTCGGAGCTGGCCATCTTTACACCGGAGAGAGCCGGAGGAAGGTGAATCAAGTGTGGCTTAAAAATGGCTCAGCAAACGGAAGACGTGGCTTGTAAAAGTGGAAAGAAAACCGAAACATTCAGCTTTGGTCCATGGACAATAACAAGTGTGAAAGCGCATATATCAAAGACAGATGTAGTAACCAAGTGAGTAGCATAAAACTTTGTTTGGAGACTTGTTGAATAATGTAATCGGGACTTCGGAATGACATTCGTTACTGATAATTTAATGTTGGACATTTCCATTACCGGTGTGTGCGATTTTTAAGCATGCATGCCTAATTGCTTAATCACGTTTCTGTGTTTCCTCCGGATACCGCGGGTGATTTTGTCATAACTAACGTTAGGTCCGATCTTATTGCGTTTATAATTTTAAAATTATTATGTTGATTCCTTTTCCCCACAAAGGAGGGAGGGTCAAAGAGAAGGAGAGGAAGAAGAAGGGTGAGGATGGGGAGGAAGAGAGACAGACAATATAGGAATAACGCATTCCAATTCCGCGGAGTTGTTTAACGAGTACCTGTATGCAGTGCACGAGAGGTTTCTTCTGAGCATGCGCACTCCACACGAGCCGGAGGCGAGTGTAGAGTGAGCATGCGAAGAAGAAACCTCGAGTGCACTGCATATCGCTGAAAAACGACGGGTAAATCATTTAAATGCGTTATTCCTTTTATAAGATGGCTAAGTAATTTCGAACGCAATTTTAAGCACCTTATATTAGGCAGGACAACAAGAATTTCAAAATGTGTTTGTTGTCCCCAAGAATGATATCAAAAAATTTCTTAATATCTAATTTGTCATGTGAAACCACTTAAAACTTACGTAAAATTCATTTAAACTGCAAAAAAGAGCAATTTCATAGCACCAACATGGGTCGAAAAAGTCATAGACATCGCGGGTCCCTGTTAATGCACTGTCCTTACTATCGATAGTTTAAACGATCACAATGTGCTCGCTAAATGCGCGCGCCCGTCGGCGTCTGCTAGCCGTCCTCTGCTGTGACTCTCAAATAGCCCCGCATGTGCGATTTTTAGTCAGATCGTCCCATATGCTGTTTTTCATGTTAGTACATAGATGCGTGCGCGTTTTTTGCGGACGCAGATCATGTACCCATCTCCGTCGTCTGCTACGGCTCTCTATATCAGTCCCAACTTGTGAAATGTGTTTTCTGGTGTATTTTCATTTGGTCTACATGCAGTTTGCCCACTTGTTATTTGGTCTAATGCCAAATGGGCTAAACCCATTTGGTCAACTAAATTGCCATTTGGTCTACACTTGGTCTAATTCTCATTTAGTGAAATGTCCAGTTGGTCTAATTTCAGCATAACCTACATAATTACCGTAAGTAACGGTGTATTAACCGCACCTTTTTCTCGGCGTGATAAAAGCAAAAGTCGGGGGTGCGGTTTATACACGGTGACGGGTCTGAGCCAGCCCGCCGTAACCCCTCCCGTACATGTACGATGTCTGCCAGTTCACAACACATCGAGTGGCCGGGCGTAGCCGCCCAGGCAATGTTGTTTAGAGGGGTATGAGCCGCGGGTAATGGGAAGCGATCATTAAGATCTTAATTAAATGTTGTTCATAACAAACGTACCCACCTTCATGACACTAATTTTGACTTTATTCTCGATTCAAAGTAGTGAATTTCCCTGGCTAATTTAACTCTTCACTCGTTACGTTCGCATTATTGCACATCCGTAGGCGTGTTCGTTCGCATTTTTGCACAACCACACATTTCCCATAGACGTCCCCTGTCCCATTGTTTTTCGAACAATTGCATGCCCGGTGCGTACCTAGCTACAATGTATAGCTTGGCGTTTTTGTATACCGTACATGTGTACCGATCGATCGCGCGTGCGATATTAGTTTAGCGTTTGACGGATTATCGCAGTTTACAAATTACAAAATCGTTGAGTTATCCCAAAAAATCAATACATCCTGATCACAGCCAGGAAGTTCATTGAAAAAGGAGAGGAGAAAATCAATAAAACCCTCCTAACAAACAATACCATGGCCAGGTTTATTGTTAGAAATCTGTGACTCCTGGCACAAATGTGAATGAGAGGGGATCACTGCTAACATAATGCAACACACGGGGGTTTACAGGTGAACACATGAAGAGTTAAAATAGATGCCAAGCATACTCGGTAATATTTTGTCACTGCTGAGCGAGAGTGGAGTAGTGAGCTGAGAGATTGCGTTGTAATGTGGTTATAGTGCGACTTAAGCTGGCGCTATTCAAAGTCCCGTTTCACGCCAGCTTGTTTTTTTCCTTCCTGTTTGCTTTTCATAAGATACCATGTAAACCACGCACGAGAGAGAAGGCACGAAGCCGTAAAAAACAACTGGAAAAAAATGTCAATTTCTTTGTTTCTTGAACCTTCCTGTAATCCCGTATCCAAAATTCATGCTAAGACATCAAATTTCTGAAAGTGATTGTGAGGGCAAGAATTGTGAATGTTTCTTCCTCCTACGCTGGAAAAGACACAGATCATAATTTGATAAGACGTACTGGCATGACTGGTACTGTATCGTAGTTTGCAATGTAATGGCAGTGCTCTGTGTGTGTGTGTGTACACTGTGACTGTGAGGTGAGTGAGTGTGTAAATTGCCAATATTGTCGGGACCGTTCTTTCTTTCTAACATTTGTAGATAAATTGATCAAGAACAGCAGATTACTGCTGACCTGTAATCTCTTTGGATACTTTGAAATCTTAAAACTTAGATTTTGTTTCTTCATACCTCAAATATGCATGTTAATGTGAGAAGAATTTTTTTTTTTTTTTTTTAGTCCAAAGTTGGGGGTGCGGTTAATACACCGTTACTTACGGTATATATTTTTTTACTTTGTCAAATACTGGTACATAAAATTGGCTTTATATCATGCAGTTCCACATTGTAAATATGTATATTCATTTGGTTCACATGCAATTTGCCCACTTCTCATTTAGTCTAATGCCGAATGGGCTAAACCCATTTGGTCTACACTTGGTCTAATTCTCATTTTGTGAAATGTCCAGTTGGTCTAATTTCAGCACAACCTAGGCTACTTAATTATATTTTTTAACTTATATACATATATTTTAGTCTTTATACATATACCAAATGGGCTTGACCCATTTGGTTTAAAAAAAATTCTAATTGCCATTTGGTCTACACTTTGTCTAATTTACATTTGGTCTACACTCCGGTCTACACTACACTTGATCTAATTTTGAGTCCAGTCCAGGGTCTAATTTCAACATGACCTACATCATTATGATTTTATACTTTGTGAAATGTATATTTTTTTCTTTATATAATTTCATTTCACCTTATAGTTTTAGCATTGGTTTCCAAATAAATAATACTTGAACAGTGGCATAATCATGATAATGGAGCCAAAAGTTTTGAAAGGTGTATCGGGTAAATTTATAAAGTTGCAAGCAGAAGCAAACAACAAAAAAATGTTGAAGCGGGGGGGGGGGTGTTAATTAATTTCCTTTTATTTTCCAATGCCAGATCAATCTTGTTTTTGCTTGCTAAATTTTTTAAAAATTATATGTTCTGTTCTATCTACAATTTTTACTAATGATCCTTTTTTTACTTATTTTTTTTCAGACACATTCGCACCCGAACCGACTCTACAAGGGAAGAGAAGGAATTATTGAACCCCTTGAGAATATACAGGTCAAGGGCTGTAATAGTATACAGGGGCACTTCCTGGGAGTTTAATTTCATTTTAATTATGTGTTTTCAGGATTTTTTTTAAGGATATCTAACATTGCAGTGAAAATTATTGCCCCTGCTGATAGTTTTTCAGCTGTGCATGCCCCTCCTTAATTTCAGTGAATAAGGTGTGGCACTGCCCTCTATGATTCATTTTGAATTTTAATGGGCTCCAAAATGCAGTAATTTATAAATGATAGCATAATCTTATTTTGATAAAGCATTTTACTTAACGGGGGGGGGGGTGAATTTGACTACTAAACCAGCCCCCCATGTCAAGGATTAAATTTTTGGAAAAAAAAGCATATATAAAATAGATATAGTTATTGCATATCAGAATATTATTTTTTCTTGATGTTTTCTCAATAACTCTAAGCTGTTATTGATGAATTCTTTCTTGAAACAAAAATAAGCAATTTATCCAAACATGTCAGTTTCATTTTGTAGACATATGCATTGAATTTACCAATTCAGAATATAAGGTATGCAATCTTTCATAAATGTTGATTTTTATCACTGGTGGATCTGGGGGAGGGCACATCTAGCTCAACCCCCCCCCCCCCTTTGAGAGCTACAGTCAAGATGTAATGAAAATACGCAATTTTCATCAAAGAATCCCCCCCCCCCCCCCCGTAAGGCCCTTTTTTGCTTGACAAATTTTCATCCTGAAAATGTGCCCCCCCCCCCCCAGGAAAAATCCTGGATCCACCACCCCTGGTTTTGATTAAGTTTACATGTATTTTCATTTTGAAAAAAAAAAAATTCCTAGAGATTTATAAACAGCATGATTTACACTGAGCATTTCATACACTTTGTGCAGAAGAAATATTATCTTGAGAAATTTGGTTATTAAATTATGGAAGATATCTTTTGGAAATGAAATTACTTTATTGCAGTTATGTCTTACATTGTATTGTCATTTTACTTGATAGAAATTCATTATTTTTTATAACCATGACAGTGTTATAAATTCATATTTGCTAAATTGTAATAATCATTTTGATGTTCCTTCATCTTCATGAAAGTATGAATTCTAGTCATCTGCTTCAGTCTGCCCAATGAAATGGTTACAAAGGGCCTAAGCATCCCTTGTCATTTTTCAATAATTAGTTAAGTCAGTAGTCAAATAAGGGGTCAGACAGTTTGGCTGTATTATATTTGTTTAAAGGGGAAGTTCACCCTGAAGAAAACTTTGTTGTAAAAATAGCACAAAAAATTATAAAAAATATTGGTGAAGGTTTGAGGAAAATCCGTTCAAGAGTATGAAAGTTATTAGAGTTTAAAGTTTTGGATTTGTGACGTCATAAACGAGCAGCTGCCCCATGTGTTATGTAATATAAAATGCATGAATTTCAAATTTTGTATGGTTCCTGATGACTTAATTTTGTTTTCTATTCATGATCAGGTGTGAAATGATTTGTCTATTGATATACAAAAGGTACAGTGAAAACCATTTTCAATTTTTTGAGAAAATGACATTTCATTGATTTTTTACCAGTCGCTATGTAGGAATGCTGCTCGCATATGACGTCACAAATCAAATAATTGAAATTCTAATAACTTTTGAATTATTTGATGAATTTTCCTAAAACCTTCGGCAATATTTTTTATTATTTTTTCTGCTATTTTTACAATAAACTTTTTTTCAGGGTGAACTTCCCCTTTAATTGTCTTACTAGTGTCAATTTACTAAACTTTTTCTGCTTGTGATTGAACCACCAAATTGCCAGATAGTACCATTTTGTTGGGCAGACATTAATATTGACTAGAGGACTTACTTTCCAAACCAACCTAAAGATAATATGATACTTCATGTATTACAGGGGTATATTGCCTCCATTCCATTGTTGGGATGTATGCTATGGGCTGGGTAATATCATCTAACTTGTCCTGGAATAATCATTCTCTATAACAAGTTCACAGACAAATGGAGATTCCACTTCAGCAACTCTCAGTTGAACATCAACATTCCTGGCATTGGTGGGGGAAGCCAAAAATTTTAGGGGGGAACCGCCAAAATCTTTTGACCCCCCCCCCCCCCCCCCCCCCGAAAAAAAAAAGATAGTGACCAAATAATATCTTGGGGGGGACACAGGAAACAAAATTGAAAATTGACAAGCCAAAAAAAATAAAAAATAAGGTTATCAACAAAAAATTGAGGGGGAGGGAATCGTCCCCTCCCCACCTCAAATTTAGGGGGATACTCCCCCCCCCCCCCACTTCCGCCGCCTATGATTCCTGGTGCTTGGAGATCTGCGAAAGGCATGCTATAACATCCACTTAAGTTCCATTTCCTTTCATGTTTTTTCCTCTTCTTAGTGAGCATCTCCAAGTGTTCATATTTTTTTCAGTGTCCTTTTTAGATTTATCAAACTCAGTTTTATTACCTGATAAAATTCTATCCCAAGAATTGAACACTTTGATCAAATTTGGAAGTTCAACTTAATGTAACTGACAATATATAACTGAAAATAGAAAATAAAAGGCAAAATAATAATTATGAGAAAAATAATAAAGAAAAACAGTTACTCAAATCAAATTCACTCAAAACCATACACTAATGTACTCTCCTCAAAAATCAGTTCTCACTTTTAGGTATTGATCATTCATTCAGTCAATAAAATAATAAAAACAGAGACAGGAGGTCCTCCTCAAAATAAACACAAACACAGAGTCTCACATACACACTACACATTAAGAGTAAAATCAGTTTGTATCTTTCGTGGGATTTGTTTTTATGTAAATCTGGATTCTTCTTGTTAGTAGGGCCTTAGGTCACTCTGACTTGAACTTAAAACTTCCAATCTCAAGAAGGCAAGATATCTCAGTAGATAGTCATTGTCAAGATGTTTAGGAGTTCAATCTGGAGGTGAGGTTATTCATGATGGCATCTGATATTCTGGCAGAAAGAATGAGAAATAAAAAAGTGCATAAATACAATTATTTTTTCAATGCAAATTAAATAAACGAGTCATTCAAGATAGTGTGTATTTTTTAGAGGGGGGGGGTGATGGCATATTTTAGTCCAAATTATTTTTATCTTCATTTTTTTCCACTTTGTATTACCATTTATTCAAAAATTGCAATAAACATATTAATATATAAATGAGTTTTAATCTAGTTGGCAAAAGAAAAACCAGTGGCGGCGGCAGTGCAAAGAAAATGCCAGTAAAAGGCAGTAAAGCACTGTGTCTGAGTGACTGACACCACGGCACTGACAATGAGGTGAATGTTCATTTTCCAGTGCATGCACATTATTGCCCCATCATATTCACTCGTTTTCAGAAAATATTTAGTTATTCCTCATATGACCATGATTATCTCCTTCATGTCATTACTCTGGTGTTTATTCATGATTTTAAATTCAGGAAATCATTTAGCAAACAAAGAAAACAAAGCATTTCTTGACTGTGATTCCGTGTGATTCAAGTTCTATTTCATTTCTGTGTATCACACGTACGCACGTACGTGACGTAATCTTGATCTCTAATCTGCTAATTGTTATGTTAATTAATCATCCCGTGCGCGCGATTAAAATGGCTCGAAATTCGACCAAATTCAAGGGCTGCTCAGCTTGTAAACCTCACTGAGAAGGGCTGTGGAAGCCCTTGCGATTCCCCGCGCTGCAATTTAACTGCAAGACACAGAAAGGAAATCAATTCAAGTTTCACAATCAACGGAAAATCCAGAACACTTCGAGACCCATTTTGCAAGAAATACAACTAAATAAGGTAAGAATTGAGAGCAACTCATGACACTTTTGACTTACCGACACTTTCATGGCTATTTTTGGAAGATTTCATGGAATTTGGGGCACGAAAATGACTTCGGTAGCTCGCGAAAGTCCTATGCATTACGATGACATATTTTCCATCGCAAGGGAGGACAATCACAAAGAGAAAATATCATATTCATCCGCGCTGACAGGGGCTTAATTTTGACGATATCGCATCGCTGTGCGATTTCACTCATTGACAAGCGGACGAAACTTACGTACAAATTTTGAGCACTTCCGCGACAGCGCCATCTAGTGACTACGGCCGTGCCTACTTATATGAGAAAGAAATAATGAAATAGATCTAAATCAAATATCAAAAATTTTGAAATTGCACTTACCATGGGTTAGACAATTTGGGTGCGCGAAAATTGCACGGGCGTGCAGGGATAGACACTTTTTGCGAATGATCACGTGGTACGCTTTGACCAATCAGCAAGCTGCAAATTATTTAGCCATCTTATAAAGCTAAATCACCGTACCGTAAGGGCACTAGTATTCAACCCGTTTTGAGAGTTTCTTCAAATATATAGAAATATGGAATTCACCTGAATTTCAGACCTGACTTATTTCCAAGCGCAAATGCTGGTGCTTTTTCCGTTATTTTTTTCTTCAACCAGTCGACTGTGTGCGCGGGCGATCGAATTACATGGCGACGGGTTTTTGCACTAGTATTCAACCCGTCTGCACTAGTATTCAACCTAGTGATTTAAGATGGCCCTGTCTCTCAATCTGCCCTTGTCCCATCCGACTATGGACTACACCATTTGAGATGAGACCAAACAGGGAATTAATCTAAGCCAGAGACTTACATAGATCTAGATCTAATTTAGCAATCTAAACCCTTATGAGATTTGCTATCTATCCTCACTAGGTTGAATACTAGTGCAATTCAGTGCAAAAGGCCATCGGCGCATAATTCGATTCTCCGCACATACAGTCGACAGATTGATAAAGAAAATACTGACAACAGATTACCCTGGAAATAACAAAGGTATGAAATTAAGATAAATTCCCTATTTCTAAATATTTTCAGGAATATTTCAAAATCTTTGAATTATGCCGGGTTGAATACTAGTGCCCATACGGTACTGAAAATAGAATATCATTTGGATGAGGGGGAAGTAGGAAACTCTGTCTGAGGAGGAGGGAGACTTTACATAGACTGCCAGATGGAGCATAGTTATGGCCGATAAATCGGTCTATTTCGGTTAGGGATATGAGGCTGAGAACTCTGGCCCGGCTCTATATCTCCCTCCTTGTCAACAGATCGATGACATGCCAATGGTGGAGGTTCACCCAAAGGCCAAATCTAGTTAAGACTAGAATCTAGATCTAGTTAGGTCTCCAGCGTCTATAACCCAGGGGGCTCCCGACTGCTACGCGGTCGGGAGCCCAGGATCGTACGTGCAATTTGGCATACTCACCTGACAAGCGTGAAGTATGGTCAAAATAATTCTCCGAATAAATAGTTAAAACAGAAATCAAGCACTTACCACGATTATATGGATGATGGTCTAACGAGTGGCAGTTTTTCTGACATCTGGGCACAGACTGGAACCTCAAAAAACGAAAAGTTCTCTCCTACCCCCATCTCGATCGGCCAGGAGCGGCCGGGAGCCCCCTGGGTTACAGCGTCTATGGCCATATGGCATAGTATGGGAAAAGGGTGAGCTACATCACCCTCTTCGATTCCATGCAACTTCGTTTTTCTACAGTACAGACTTAAATGGGCCACAAGAACTTTAATTATTATTAGATCTTAATCAAAATTTGGTATTTTCCAGCAAATATTTCGCAAAGATGGTAAGCCGATTATATTAGTAATAATAAAATAATCAGCTTACCATCTTTGCGAAATATTTGCTGGAAAATACTAAATTTTGATGATAAACACACAAGGTCAGGTTCTTTTAATCATTTCTAATACAGCTTTAGCATACAATTGTGCCAGCCAAGCACGTTCGTTTTCCCATTTTCAGTGCATGAATTTTCATTTGCAATTTGCAATGCAGCTCTTTGTGTGAAAGTTACATGTACTGCTAAAATAATGCCTTGCTTTGTGTTATCCCATAGAAATCAATCTTTCAGTGTTATTGTTTTTCTTAGTGCCCTAGAATCTAATAGTACATTTGTTATTTTTTTTTTTTACAATGTATAGACATGAAGAGGAATTAGAGCTCCCTCAGCTACCAGAGATGACATTTGGAGATAATGTCCTTCGCATCCATCATTCCGGCGGGTTTGGGATAGAGTTCAACACAATTGATGCTCTCAGACTGGTAGATAACAAGCATGATACAATGAAAGTAGCAGCCGCTGATACATGGCAGGAAGCAAGGTAGACAATTTTATCATTAATGGGAAATCTGACCATGTTATAGTGATCTGATACAAAAGGAGAGAAATGTGGAAAAACAAATTGACAAAATTGAATGAAATTGGACAAGGAATGAGAAAGTTGTAGTGTAATTGGAAAACTTTGTGAAAATTACATCTATTTTTACTGAGGCCATAATCATTACATAGAGATTTTTTTTTTCAATTTAAATGAAATAAAAAAAATTTGAATATAGATGAAGGTAGGTGCATAACTTTAGAAATGAAGAAAAAAAAGAAAATGGTGTCATCAAAAAGTTTGATGCAAAGCTCAAACTGCACTTTTGAAGTAGATTTGGTCACATGATCACCTTTGGTCTGTCTGATGTACATGTACATTGTAACTGGGATGAGGGTGCCAAGGCTACATGTAAAACAGCCAAGTCCCCTTTTCCCTAGCATTGTCCTAAAAATGAAAAATTACTCAGAGTAATGATTTTTTATTTGTTTGAGTTTTACAAATCAAACATGGAGAGGAAGAAAAAAAAGTTTAATATAAGAGGGGGAATAGGAGCAGCTGGCATCAAACATGTTGCGGGTGCAGTTCAGTGCTTGCCCCCCCCCCTTCACATAAAAATGTATTAGGCTGTAAAAAGAGTTGGTTGATTTTTGCTTTCAATAATCTGACCATGAGTTGATGTGTCTACATAACAATTATTTTCATTGAAAGTTTTGGTTATAATTTTTGTCATATATATATTTTTGTGGTTGAGGAATTTTAATTGCAACTTCATCATCATTATGGATGTTTTCAGGAGTGATTGTGAGTTTATCTCCAAGGTGATAAAGCCATTTGATTGGACATACACAACAGATTACAAGGGTACCATCGTGAATTCAAACGGAAACCATTGCAAGGTACGTTGCAACAAGAAGGGCCTGCTCATGGGGGGGGGGGGGCTGTTTCATAAAACTGTGTGTTTGTTACCTGTACCTAAGAAATTTCCAATCTATTAGAAATATGTTCTTCATCATCATCGTCATCATATCATCTGTACGGGAGGGTAAGTAGTCCTGTAGATCTCCAGGTTGTAAATACTTGATGCATAATTAAAAGTCTAACGAGTACAGTGCGGGCGTGGATGTCAGACAATTTCAAAATGTTCTTGCACTAATGAGGTACCTCAAATTATCTGCCATGTTAGAACTGAAATTTCAAACCATGATCAAAGTGACAATTATCAAAATTTTTCATTCACATGCTTGAATACTTTTGCAAAAAAAATTCTACATGTATGCACTGGTATACAGTGCGTATCAAAAAAAAGTTTACACTTTGAAAAAGCCCTGGGAATTAAAAAATATACAACATGTGGGTAATTTTTTCACATATATTCTTGGGTGTGGGTCTCATCTATCCAATGAAAGTAAAAGTTTTGAAAGAATGTTGCACTTGAGTGAGCACTGTCCATTTTTGTAAAGCTCGCAGAAATCTGTTTGCGCAGAAATGCTCGTTTTCACGCTGTGTCGAGGGGAAAGGGCGAAATAGAACTTATCCTGCGAAACATTTCTCATACATTTCCCTCGCACTTTTATTTAATTGAAATAAAACGGATACATTCAAGCATTTTGGAACAATTTTGTCACCAAAATTGAAAATTTAAACACTTATTAAGCACAACCTTTACCCTTTTTGTGCCAGCTGGATCTGAGGACATACCTGAATCTGACCAAAAGTTTATATCAGACATCTCTAGCATTTTTTCATTAAGTTTTTATCATTTAATGTGAGTTTACATTTCATTTTTCATTTAATACTTGCTTCTCCAGACTTTTCCCAAGCTTGAAAGTGATTAACAAAATGAAAATCAAGCCTAAGCTGTTTCATGTGGATTACAGCTCACTGTAAAGCAAATACCATCACGATGCCCTTGGTGTGTGGGGGAGTGGGGTGGGGCGCAATGCACTCTTCATGGTGTTTTGGGCAATGAAACAAGTTTAAAAAGTAAAAGATATCTTCGAATCAATTTTATTAGCCAAATTTAAACATGTTTTTCATGATTAAGGTCTACTTTTATTCGCATAATTATTTCAAAGTTCTGCGCAAATCATTTTTCACTAACTTTTCAAAAGTAAGTGGTGCTCACTAAAGCGGTAATATTTTTCGAAAGTTATATCGTCATTTGCTTAAATGGATCTGTACCAATGTTAAAATGTGAAAAAATCTTCACGATATTACAAATGAATAATTTTACAGGATTTTTTCTAAGTGTAAACTTTTTTTGATACGCACTGCTCATAATTCATAATTTCTGACCCTTCGCAGATCAGTGAAACAGACGAAAGGATAGATATTGAGAAGCTGAAAGTGAGAGAAAAGATCTTCTTCTTTGAGGACATGCCACTCTTTGAAGATGAACTAGCAGATAACGGCTGTGCCATCCTTACTGTGAAAATGGTGAGTAGTCTGCTAGCTCAGACCCTGGTTTGCGCTGTCCTCATCAAGTGGGTCTTGGGAAAAAGTCTAGCAATAACCTGAAGTTGCTGTGAGAAGCTACACATGTGCAAAGTACACAATTCCCTTTCACCTACAGCTTGTTTGTCCATGCAACTACATGTAGCAAGAATCCATAATAAACATATCTGAAATTGAAGGTAGGGCTGCTCTATGTTCGGAAAATATTGAAATGTGCATTGAAAATTCGATATTAATTCATTGAAATTCTAGTAATCTTGAAAAAAAAATTACCAAGTAAATTTGTGCTGAAATGCACACTCACAAATGATGTTCAATTTCAATGATTGTGGTGCAGAAGCACCCACTCTTTGAGTATAATCTGACCAAAGCGGTGATGAAATATAATCCGCACACAGCTGGTGAGTTCAAGTGTGCCTTCAAGTCACATAGATAAATGTTTGTGATACACACCTGAGGTCTTATATTTTTTCAAGAAATAAATATCAGTCTATCATTCCCAGGCACTTGTTTGTGCTCTGAGTACCAAAACTGATTGTAGATTACAAATATTCTGTGAGCGATATGTGCCACTTTTTTTCATGTACCTGTAGTTCAAATACTAGTTAAAACTATGCATGGTTTATGCGTTGCATCTTTGTAACTATTATAAGATTGGTCATGAACATGGCTCGCACATGGCAGGCTGCAAACAAGCTATAATGGTTGTGTAAGTTTAACCCTTAACGTGCCATGAACACATTTGTGCATCCACTGGAGTGCCACAAACACATTTTCGTGCAATGGTTATACAGCTATTATGCCTAAATCATTTGAGGAGTGCATTGCATGTATGAGTGATTCCATTGTTCAGTTCAGCTTATGGTCAAGAGGTTTAACATTATTGTCTCAGGAGTGATTCCCTTTTTATAATAAAAAAATTAAAAATATACATGTACTCTGAAAAAAAATTGACACTTGTTGATTACAGTGAATGGCACATTAAGAGTTAGTAATAAACAGAAATAGTTCGCAGTGTTTAATTTAGCACCAATTCCCTTTTAACTGTAGAAGAAAAGGAGAAAGAGAGAATAAAGAGGAAAGCGTAGGAGAGAGAGGCGAGGGCTGGGAGAAGACTTGGCAAAGTTTTATAAATGAACTAATTGATTTTTTTTCTTTGTTTCAGAGAGTGATGCAATCCAGTTTCTTCCTACTGATGAGATTCTTTTTAAGAGTAGATGGAGTTCTAGTCCGCATCAATGATACAAGATGCTATCATGAGGTATGTCTCTTGACTACAAGCAGGAATGTTACGCATAGCGACCTTAATGAATAATGACCTGGGTCTCGTGACACAAAGCTTAGCGATGAATAGCAAATGTGAAAGAACACTTCTGATTGGTTCTTGGTCAGTATTTTGAACTAAATGCGCGCATAACACTGATCTAGATTGGTCTGTCCATTTAGCGATTGATTGATCGTTATTAATATTTGTGTTACTTTGCCCAGGGGCCCGTAACACAAAGGTTAGCGATTAACTGCTAAATTGAATTGGCCTATCACGATCATCATTGCATGGGCATTTTGCTCTGTAGACTTACTGAGAACCAATCAGAATTGTTCTTTCACCTAAGCCATGAATCGCTAACCTTTTTGTTACGGTGCCTGTATATTATGAGTAGTGAACTTTCAAATATGTCCTGAATAGAATTAATCCAGTGTGAACAGGGTCATCATATATCATAAAATCACAAAGATGATGTTAATAATGATAATAATAGTAAGGAGCCAATTCCATCTTCATAAAAGAAATCATGCATATCATTTTGTTGTCATTAGTTTATTTCCCGATACTTTGTTCCTTTGAAAATTTGGAAGAGTCATGGCTGCCTGTCGTCTCCGTTCTGTGTCAAGTGTTAACTTGGTCTACAAGCAAATGGTCGAGTTCTTACATTGTGTAACACCATCATAGCTAGACCCATTTGGTCTACTATCATATTGGTCTACTTACCATTTGGTCCAACCATCACTTGGTTTGTCTGTAATTTAGTCCAATGCATAGATGATCATATTTTCACTTTGACTCTTTATTTTGAACTTTTGAAAATGAATATTTGGTCCGATTTGAAGTTTAGATCATTATTGTAATGTAGATCTTCCTATTGGCAAAGCGACAAAATGTTTGATGTCACATGTGAACAAGTTTGCCATTACTTTTGTACATGTGTACATTTCACTTAGACTGCCTCTTTTATAACATCTATCAGTAGATCATGTATTCTTTCTATAGGAGGACATGTTATGCACATTTTCAAAGAATACATTATGGACAAAGAGTTTGTTTCACCATAACACAGAACAAAAGGAGACATTTTGGGGGCATTTATAGTCCATCAAATGGAAAGTTATTCACAAGTGACATCACACATTTTTATTGCATTGCCAAAAGGAGGATCTCCATAGCATAAGTGATAGCAATATCCAAATGCTCATACCTTTCTCATTATTTGTCAGATTTTTCTCAAACTTTTTCTGATCTTATTCTTTGATTTTTCTGTTTTCACACAAGCCGACTTTTTCCAAAGGTTTCATCTTCCTTTAAGAGCTAAAGTGCTAAAATATCTCGAATCTTAAATGTCTCTCGATCTTGCCCCACTTACTGCTAAATTCTTATCACCATCTTTACACCGTAATAAACCAGGCATTTTAACAAGTCTATTCATGAGAACGATTCTCCTTTCATCCATTTGCATTTACCCCTTCCTTTCTCTCTTCCTACATAGGCTGGCACGAATTACGTCCTGCGCGAGTATAGCAGTAAGGAGAAGTCTGTCCAGGCTCTGGGTCTCGAACCACATGAACTGCAGGATCCAATCAAACTTAACGAAATGTTGGACACGGTCTCACAGACTTTTGAAAAACTGGAGTTTGAGACAGACTCAGAACAAGCGATGTCATGATAGGACCTTGTGTATATTTACTTTCATGGTGAAGCTGTCCTCCTACATGTGGACACTTTGATGGAACAAGTTCAGTCGTTCTTGTACATCCGTGAGTGAATAGTGACAAAGGCCAGCTAGAGAAATTTTGGATTTAAAACTCAGAGAATCGACTTCAGTGTAAAGTTTGCTTGATTTCAGTACAGTATACATGCATCCATCGATTCTGAAGCCATTGTCTTCATTCCTTTGGAGAAGTGGTACACCAATTCAAATTTACATGTAGAAGGACTTTTGGAATCACATGATTTTAAGTGTAAGAAGGTGAAAGAATTCAGACTTTGTACAGGGCCATCAGGCAACTTGTCAGAAGTCTGTGCTGTGTCTCTTAGCAGGGATCCCGTTACAAAGGAACCATGCATCTTTTCAGATCGGCTTTCCGGCATTCCCATTATCTTGTCTATGATGAAATATGAAGATTGGCTGAGGGAAGGATGTGTCTCTTACTTTTGACAAGGTACCTTTCATTAAATGTTGCTTGTTACTGTACATGTAGAAATACAGTGTGCAACAAAGTTGAATTCAAACCATGGTTGCGTTACTTCAAGCAACATCAAAGATTTTTTTTCAGAATGCACACTCAACACACACACAAGGTGCATTTCGAAAGGCCAATCAGCAGAATCACAGCCGTTGAAAAATCACTTGAGCACATTGGAGTTCATGATCATGATTGTATGGCGATGGACCTGCATTGCTGTGCACACCAAGTTGACCTCTACTTCCTGTGTCAAGTGGCTTAGGTTGAAATGAGGGAGAATTAGTGTTGATTGAAAATTGCTTGAATGCTATCGAGCCCACAGCAATGATGTTGTATGTTTACGATTTGATTCTTTCAATCATGGTTGTGATCCCAGCATTACAAACTTAGTTGAATACTCCAGGCAAAAAAAAATTATTATTTTGTATTTTCGGGGGCTACTTACCACAACTTACTGCCTAAACCTGCAACATTGGATAATCTTTAACACTGCACTGAATGGAGAATCCAAATATGTTTTGTAGATTTTTAAACAATTTTCAAGAGGATATTTTCAAACTTTTTAAGCTCCAGCTCATTCCCTCTGTGACATCATCTGTCCGTCTGAATCAGCGTCACTAACACTTTACATGTACGTTAAACAATGTTGTGTACATGTAGCTTCTCACAGCTCAGCACATACATGTACATGTACTCATAATACATATAGAATCACACGCTTTCATACAATACATTTACATTGTCTTTTATTTGCTGGTGATGCTGTAATATGTCTCACACTGCATCTTATATGTTGAGACTGCTAACAGGTGATTACAAAATAAATGAGATCCGAACTCTCTGCAGGGATGGAGCTTAGCAAGTTCAACAAAATTCTAAATCAGCCCCCCCTCAACATTTTTCACAATAAATCCGCCACACAATTTTTTTTTACCGCATTGCTCATGCACTGTATACTTTCAAGTCTCGCACAAGTTTTGAGACTAAAATGGCGACCAGGTTCCAAAATCATGCATCATTTTGTATGTGCATGCAGACCAAAAATAGCTCAAAAACGTGACTTTGTGTACAAATCCAATGCAAACAGTGCTTTTAGCTAACATTCATAATGTAATATTAATTTTCCTTTTACTGATTAAAATCAATTAAATTCATCTTGTTTACAGTCAAAATAAAGTCCCCAACAACTTTCATTGAAAAAACAAAAAATAAAAAGTAGAAAAACATAGAAATACTTAAGAATTTAAGAAAACATTAAAATACATTTTTAAAAATGTGATGTTGACATTTCTTTGAAGTGCATTTGATCATATTCCTATGAAGAGTCTGTGTACCCAAAATTAGCATTGTTAATTTCAGAGCAAATTTTTATTTTACACACAAATTAGCATAATTTTTAGCAATGAGACTTTTTGCAGAATTTGATCTTATACATGTAGTTTTGTAGATTATTCCATGGTGACGCTGATATTCATTGCAATTTGCAATATCTCTAAAATGGGGTTAAAATGTAACATAACAGTTTTTAGTACCACTATAGGAGTCATTTTGGATTTCGATGACACAGAACCTTCAAAGAATCAAACTTGGTAATGGCGTCAATGTGCCCATCTCAAGAGAATTGAACTCCAATGTACATAAGATTTTCGTTTGCAGAAGTGTGGCTTAGTGGTTAAGTCCCTAGACTGAACCACACGGTCAGAGGTTCAAATCCCACTGCAGCACTTGTTTCCTTTGTCAAGGGGTTTACATTTGCCACTCTCCTCACAGGTGTAGTTAATGGGTACTTGGTAGGAAAAATTTCCTTGATTGCGCCTTATCAGGGTACATGTAGCTGTGCTAATAGTATGCAGTGCTTGCATTAAGCGTTATAAAGGTCTCATATCAGAATAAAAAGTGGAAAAGGGCAACATTCATCCAATTCTGTGATGATTTAGTTTATCACTTTGTTGAATTAAATCATGAAAAACAAAGATTTATGATGTAAAAGCATGAAAGGGCTTTTAATTCCAGAAATTAAGACACAATGGCATTCAAGAAATGATTCTTTTCTATCATTTGTGACATTTATACTGAATAAATCAAGTAAAGTTGTGAATGGAATAAAATTCATTGAAAATAACAGAGAATCAAAGTTGACATTGTTATCTGTGATTGTGAATATTGGCATTTGTATTGCTATCTGACATGAATACCGATGGTGTGATCAAAATCAATTTTATGGTAAGTAGTTATGTACTAGGATTTTACTATTAATTAATCCTCACATAAATAGTATGCAATTCATCATTTTCCAGCATTCTAACTTCAATAGAATTGTTCATTCTCAGGGGAAAACGAGTATTTGGAAAGTGAAAAATCATTGTATTACTTTTTTCTTTGCTTCTGACTTCAGAAGTTGACTTTGAAAATTGAAATATTATTTTGTTGAAACATTGATAATCCATGCTTCTTATTCACATAAAACAAGAGACGGGGCTTATTCCTGTATTCATTTGGTGTACAAGCACTGAAACAGTTGATCTACATGTATGTCTCAGATAGTCAATTACCACATGAGGTCATCCCATCTGACTTTGAGCTCAACTCTAGGAACTTCATGTGTGGACATGTATGATGCCTTGTACATATATCAAAAGAAATGACTCAATCGACTCCCCTATCATTTGTACTGTTTTTCTTTCCATTGATATTATTGTAATTAAGAATCTTAAGAGTATGTGTAATTATGTACAGTAGGGGAAGGCGGGGTAAGTTGAGCATAGGGGCAAGTTGAGCCACAGGCCCCAGGCCAATAATGAATGAGTCAGACATTGTGGTGGTGTCATGTATCGATGACCCATAGCATAACACCTAACCCCACCACATTGTTTTCAACTTTGAAACAAAAAGTAGTTTTTTAGAGGGAAAAATATGAATTTCAGCCAAAAAAGTAAAAAAGAGTGTGAAATAGATAAGTGCTTCATAAATACACACATCTTTAAATATAATAAAGACATGATATTAACATTATCAGTCCAGGTATGGATCTTCATTCTTGTCATTGTCTTTTACATGATGGATGCATAATAAATGTGTGGATACAAAATTATCGCACTAAGTTCGGACTGGGGTAAGTTGAGCCAAACAGCATGGGGCAAGTTGAGCAATGGTAATTCCTATGGTAATGTATCTTAAAAAACAAACAAACCATACAAATCGATTGAAATGCTTGCTGAAAGGAGCAAATTTACATGACTGCTCTTTTCCTTTTAAAGGATGTTAGTATTTAAAGAGAATTAGCAAGTGAAATAACTTTAAACAAAAAATTGACATGCTGGTTCTCCCCTCATACATTTTGTACACAGTTTTTGTGGCTCAACTTACCCCAGAAGGTGGCTCAAACTTACCCCATATATGGGGCAAGTTGAGCCATTTGACATCGTTTTTTTCAAAGGTCACGATGACTTTCAGTGTGGGGATAGAAAATTATACATAGGTGGAAAATCTTTCAGAAGAATTAAATTTCAAGGCAAGGTACTTATTTCGACAAGATTATTAATCATATCAATTCTAATATGCAAAAAGCAAAAACTGTCACAACTTACCCCGCCTTCCCCTACATATATTATAGGAAGTCTGTACCGGTATCTACAATATGAAATGTCAAACTATATAACACTTGAAAGATCTCAGAGTTAAATGTAAATCCCATTTTGCCATTATTAATGCTTTCAAAATTCATTTGCAAAGCAATTTATTTACTGGATTTTTCCATTTCAATAGGTTATCTTTCAGCATTGAATATATCCCTTCATGAAATTATTAATTTTTTTTTGTCAACCCAAGTAAGGGGAATTCGAGAAATTCCTCGAATGCTCGAGCGCCCGATCAAGGTAGCCGTGATTAAGCTGGGGTATTAATAATAGCAGGGCCCGCTGGGAGAACAGTTTTCAGAACTGAAGTGGCTGCCCTGTTTATGCCGTTATTATTATTATTATTGTAATCAAGTCCTTTCATTCGTGTGCAACAAAGGTTATGGTGCCTTTGAAAGGACAATAAATGGATTTAATTGACAGGAAAGGATTCATGTCTTTCAAAGGCACCATAACCTTTGTTGCAGATAATGAAAGGATTTGAATAAATTACCAGTTCCTCCATTTATACATATAATGCCAACCCCTTACTTGTGTTGCCATTTTTTTCTTTAATATCATGAAGGAATATATTCAGTACTGAAAGATAACCTCTAAATAGGAAAAACAAATTCATGTATGAAAAATTAATAGCTTTGTAAATTAATTTTGATAGCATTTGAAATAATGGCAAAAATAATGAAAAGGTTAAGAGGAGTCTGGTGATCATATTTCTCATTTCCTGCAATTTTGGCACAAGCCTTATTTTGAACCCCCGACAAAAACATTTTATGTTCGCTCAAGCATGAACGATGCTTATAAGTGGCATTTGAAGACTTCAGAGCATCTATGAACCCTGAAATGTAGACATCACAATTTTCATGAAGTTTATAACACTGTCCCGGGTTTTTTTATGCACTGTATAGGCCTTCAATGATAATGAATTATGAGAGTTTAACTCGATTCTTCATCGGGCCAACATAAAGCGAGAGTCTGTCAGTACTTCGTAGCAAGGTCCAACACTTCACCTAGGAGTTGAGGGATGCTAGTATTTCACTGCTTGGTATCTGAATGCAGAAATAATGATAGAAGTAGCAGAGTACATTATAACAATGAGGAAGCGGATGTAAATGAAGCACATCTCAAGCAATCAAAATACTACATATTTTAGACTAATTTGAGCAGATTGATACTCATAGAATCATTTGGGTGTACTAAAACATCAGCTTCTGCCAAAAAAATATAAATTTTGTACATTAAACTTTAAAACTCAATGAAGGTTTAATGGATGTATTTTTTGCCCAAGTCCATATCCCTCTTTGAGGGCTATTTCCTTTTTTTACTTCCTTTTTGTCCTCTCTTTTTTGTATATATGTGTGTGGGGATTGTCTTTGGGTCCGAAAATGGTCACCCATCATCGTATATTAGTTTTTCCCTCACCTTGTTGATTGGAGTGTAATGAGCATGATGGCAGTGCTCGTAGACGGGGTCATTGTCCGCGCGGTTGTACGCGACGATGAGGACCCATCGCCGATTGTCGCTGTCGTTGCGCCCGCTGGCATGAAGGACGTTCGAGTGAAAGAAGATGGCATCGCCAGGCTCGATCTCGACGAACGCGTGGCCGAGCTTCTTCCTGGCCCACTCGACGCGCTCCATGTCTGCCCCGGTCTGCTCGCCGACGAACTTGTGGTCGACACGGCCCATGTGATGCGAGCCGGGAATCACCTGATATTCATACAATGATTAACAAAATGTAAACGACATCAGAATTCAGAAAGGTATCTAAAATGACGACGATAGGCAGATTTAGACAAGAAAAGTAGAGGGATAAGGAGGGGGTCCAGAGGGGGGAGGGGGCTCCTTGCCACGAAGGAATAGGGTTCACTTGATTCCTTATCATAAATTGCCATATAGGTCGAATCTGTTCATTTTTTAATCTTTGAAATTTCAGAATCACAAATTTCGTATCAAATCACTCTTTTTGACGATTCTATTTCGCTATTGGCATCGCAACTAGCAGAAGCAAGGCCGCTCGCAGTCAACATCAAGCGGCGTGGTCAATATCAAATCAAGATGAAGTGTTTGAAACGTCATAAATTCATCATGAATTTGAAAGTATAAATTACATGAGTAAGGACCTATGAAACTGTCAGTCAAAATATGTTATAAGTGTGAAAGGGGGAGAACGCTGGATGGATTATAACTAAGAAGAAAAGTACCTTACCTCCAAACAACCATTTGCTTTCTCACATTTGTCGATCGCCATGAATACAGATCCCATGTCGGGCTTTAAGCATCCGTTCCGGTACCAATACCTATAAGAACCACAACAAAACATGGTAAAATAGTTTTTTAAACAGGTGTGTATACACGCATTGTTACAAAGAATGGTTATATCGCTTGAATCTAAAATGTTTAGCTCATGCTAGGTGCCGCAACAGGAGATCGAACCCCGATGTTTGGAAATAACGGTATAGATATTAAAGGGGTCGTTCAATCGATCTCATCATCGTATTGTTTTATCTGTATATTAATAATAAAACACCCTCTAGCTTATACCTTACATACCCTCTTGAATACTTACATAATCTTACCATAACTTTAATAACCAGTTATGGTAAATACACATCCACGCTTAACTTTGAAACATTGAGTTCCTCATCCTGGTTGATATTTTTACGATTTTTAAAAGATACGCATTCAATATTGTGATAATGTTCTCATCTAAGTAGACAACAAACTCGATCATGATTCTGTACTCTTCCCTCCCTCCTATGACCATGCTATGACCAAATGTTCTTACCCGTAGTCTTGGTGCCAGACGTGTTTGCCACCCGTCTTTGCCTCTTTCAGCATGAGTTTGGCATGATAGTGGTACACCTCCCCTCCAAGAAGCTGAAAAGAGGGTATTTAATGAAATTTATTACAAAAAAGAAATCATTGCAACATTCAATCTTTCCTAATACATATTGTTTGGTAAATAAGAGATAGTATTCGGTTATATTGGACATATATGTACATACACTTGAATATGTTATTCATAACAAGGATGCGAATTAATGCATCAAACAATTATTTTCTTCTGATTGAGTTGACACATGGATATACTAAATAATCGCGATGATGGTGGTTCTGATGACGATGATGATGATGATGACGATGAAGATACTGATATGAAGATGCTGATATGAATATGATGCTGCTGATGATGATGATGTTCGACGATTTAATGAGGGTGATGAGTATGAGGACAATTATGATGTTGGTCGATGATGATAATGACTGTTGTTGATAATGATGAGGATAATGATTTTGATGATAGTGAGAGATATTATTATAATTGTGATTATGGAGACGATTGTTGTGATGGTGATAAATATATTTATGATGATGTCGAATTGTCGATGATGATAATGATGGTGGTGGTGGGGATGATGATAATAATGACGATGGTATTGATGGTGATGATGATGATGGTGGTGGCGATTACGATGGTGAAATTTATGATGGTGGTGATGGTGGTGGTGCTGATGCTGATCATGACAACGATAGGCCGGGGAAGGGTACATAAGGAGGAGAGGAGAACGATGATGACGACATACATAATTCCGGTGGTGGTGGTGGTGGTGATGCTTATGATTATATTCACACCATATTCGCGCCAGTGGCGTACCTAGGATTTTCCACAGGGGGGGGGGCAAAAAAAAACTGTCCGCTCAAAAATTTGACAAGCAAAAAAAAGGGGGGAGGGTCTTCAAGCTCGTCAGGGGGGCAATAAAGGTCTTCAAGCTCGTCAAGGGGGGGGGTAAAAAAGTTTTTTCAAGCTCGTCAGGGGGGGGCAGGGATACGGGGATACGTCCTTTGCATGGGTTGTGGCTCGTCAGGGGGGGGGGCAGACTGCCCCCCCCCCGTAGGTACGCTAGTGATTCGCGCCATCATACATGTCACTTGGCACACGACATGAAGTACTACATAAACAAACCGTACCGCTTCCATCGTACCCACAATCTTCTCCGATCTGCTAATGAGACCAGTGATGTCATCTTTTGGTTCATTCCATAGTGTCATCATCCCTTTCCGACCCTCATCATCAGTCCGCCCATAAGCTTTGTCCAGTCGTTCCTGGTCATTCTCCAGGAAGCTGTTCGTCAAACGAACTTCTTCCGAACTCAGGGCATGCCTTAGGTAACAAATCATAAGAGTATAGCCACATTTCATCGGGAGTAGATAATGTGCACGAACTTAATTTGCAAAATACTGTCCAATAGCCCGGGGACCCGGTTTCATAAAAAATTACAACTATTGTAACTTTGCCATTATGACAACTATCATTGAAACCTTGATTGTGATTGGCTGCTCAGCCCCGTCGTAATGGTAAAGTTACCTCTTTATGAAACTGGGCCTTGATAATCAATGAGTGGGGAAAAAATAGATTAAGATATTCATTGCACTGCTGCTTCATTCGATTTGAATGTTAGTCGACGCATGGATTGGAAAGTTATGACTTTTGAAAGTTTTGATTAATTTCACAAAACAATTATTTAAAAAAATCATTTCCAACTGAAAATATAATACAAACTCATCACATTAGTGGATAATTATTGATAATAAACTATGCACAATGGGGAACGTTTTATGAAACGACTTGTCGGACGTTTTATCAGACATGTCCTGTTTTATTCGACAGTGGCCATAGTAACAGTGCTTCTCAACCAATAAAAATCAAGGAAAGTTGTTAGATCTGACAACTTATCGGACAAGAATGTTGATGAAACTCTCCCCTTGTCGATATGCCAATGGGGAACCGATGACGTCACGTACTCACTTTTTCATTTGTATTTTATCATGATTATGAAAATGTGAAATATTTTAGCTTTTAGTCATTAATTATAATGTGACAAAATATGATTCCTCCCGAATATATGGCATTTCCGTTGTGGTAATCCAGTTTGATTTGATGAAGATTCTTCCAAATCTAATCTACAAAATTACAAAAATTGTTTAGTCATAAATTATAATAAAATAAAAAATAATATTCAGTGAGAGACATCATCAACTTTCTCATTATGTACATAACAGTGATGTGTATATAATTGTTTTGTGAAAAACAAGCGAAATTTAAAGATGTCAGAACTATCCTCTCTTTTTTTATCATCCGATTTCGATTTAAAAAAAATTGCGCGGCATGCTTGTTTATTTTTTTCTCTTTTCATTCAAATCAACTTTTATATGGGGTGGGCCTGATCTTGGATTTAATAGCCTAAAACAAGAAAAATGCCATCTTTTGTGATACAACATATATAGGCTCATCATGACCGTGTTTCATTTGCAATTTGTTGGAAATCTGAAAAATAGACACGACTGAAAGAAAATGATCGACACATGCAGTTTGATAGGACCTTCGTTAGAAACACGATATGTTACATCTCATGTTAATTACTTTCAGACGAGATCGCTTTTGTCTGAAGAGATGTCAGAATTCTGCTACAGAAATCAAGCACAATCATAACAACCAGAGTGTGTATTGGTTCCTGATCTTTGAAAGAGTAAAAGTCAAGTATATTCAAACAATAGTGAAGAGAACACAAAACCTCTATCTGTTTTCACAAGTCTGCAAAATACATGTATTTTAAGCACCCCCCAAAAAAAATATATATATACATATATATATATATATATATATATAATATATATATATATATATATATATATATATATATATATATAATCATAAAAGGTATAGTAAATGCCGTAGAAATAAAATCATAGATTTAAAAGGAGCATATATATATATATATATATATATATATATATATATACCTTAATATGATAAACCCATAGCGATCGAAGGTCGACTTGACGTCAGAAGTTACTATGAATTTGTCGCTGTAGTCGTAAGTGACATCTGTGTTATTAAGGAAGAAAAGAAAACACACAAGTACATGCATGTGATTCAAATTCGATTGCACAGACAGAATATAGATAAAGGAAGTAAATCAATAAATTTCATATTCAATTTCCCGTATCGTTTACTATGCAAAGCGCTAAATTTGCATTCCTGGTTGCCGGTAATAAAATAATTTGCCTAAATAACTTATCGCCACGATAATGCCTGAATGGGTTTTGAACCCCCAGGATTTTGCTAGAAGTCCAACATGATGCCCAATCATTAAATACCATCTAACATAGATATAAGTGGATCAAGGGACTCAAAGCGACCCTCTCCCGCCCCATTAATTGCCGGTGCAAATAAAGGAACAAAAGGAAAAGGAGGAGAGAGGTGGAAAATGGAAAGAATACCAAAATAGGAGGAGAAAGAAACGTGAATAAAAATAGGAAGGAAATAATTGGAAAATATAAACTTTTTCCAGGAGCCATTTACCCCCACCCCCCCCCCCAAAAAAAGGTTTCTTTTCGGGTCTTAACATACATTAAAACATTCCTTTTCTTTATTGATAAATAAATCTAAGCTCACGCTTCGTGCTCACATATTTAGGGTATTTTCGCTCAACCACGCATGACGGATTCAAGAAAATAGAAAATGTAACAGCTTGTCATGTAAATTAATAAACAACCAAGAAGTCTTTGTCGAAAATTGGTGAAATAGCATGCAGTTTCGGCCAGGACTCTGGACGAATGACATAATTTGTAATTTTTCTGTCAGCTCCGAGATTTAGGACGACATTGTTCTGGTTCATAAATTTTCGACAAAAGCTCTTTGTGTACTATATTTATATTAACACACACATACGCACACCAACACGCATATATATTCACACACACTACATGTCGGGTCAGTATCTATACAACAAAATATTAGGCCTTCGCGGATTTGCATATCGAGGAAAGAGTTGGATCTTCCCCAACCATAATTATGAGCTCACGACAATAGAAGAATATACTTTCGGGCAATAAATATCTGGGAAAAGTATATACCTACCAGACAGTTCCATTCGAACTTCAGAATATATCGCTGCCAAAAATAAAGGAATGTCCGCACTCGGTGGCAGCTCAGGAACTTCTGACTCCCTTATTCCTTGGTGATTGGTTTGAGGAAATTGCAAAAAAGCAAAATAAAATTATTATCTTGTCTATATTGATCCTAATGTTGATAAAAAGAGAACAATTCTAAGACCGAGCCAGGTAGCACTCGAGAACTCAAATCCAGGTTTCCAAATTGACTTATGTGTCCCTTTGTGTATAACATATAACATCATTACGGTTACTGAAATTGACATTCCCGGATAATGCTCCGTGGTAAGGTGAGTATAGTCTCGTGTCCCAGGTATCAGAGTTCAAATATTGTCATTGTGTTTGGATGTTTGTTGGTAGCTTAATTGACCCGTAGTCTGCAAGCACAGACCCTATAAATTGGATCATCAAGTAGGCCTATAAAATGGTGCACGTGTCTTGTTATACCGTGGTTTTTACCTGACTGCTAACAAAGCATGAATGCCTGTGAGCAAGCAACCAGAGGACCAACGGCTTAAGATCCTCTCCGAGGGACCTGGTAACGAGGATAAATGCCTTACCAAAGGGCACTTGCGCACTAGTACTTGGGAATCGATCCCGGGTCACCGGAATTCGAAACCCCCGCTCTACCGACTGAGCTATCGTGTCTTGATCGAGGGAAGTCTGTATGTATACCTTCTTTTGATTTCAGTTCCCTTTTAATACCACTTATTTTGTGCTAAACAACATAAGTCTCTGTGCAGTTTGGTTTTCTTTCCCGCTTTCCTATCGAGGCCGCCATTAAATGGAAGTATAGCTAATATGTTTTGTGTTGATCATTATTCTTGTTAAATTTTGTAAATAATCATGTTATTTGTGTTTATCATTACGCTGTTTTCTTATGGATATGTATTGTTGAAAAATGAATATGATAGGCATACTTTTGCCATTTTTTGTGGAAATAAAATGAAATAAATCAATGAGTGTGATTCATCACAGTGTTAAGCAGGGGCGGATCCAGCTTTCGTCAATAGGGGGGGGGGGCGAAAAATATTTTCTCGATTGGCCGCTATAATCTGATTTTTTTGGGGGGGGGTTCAGGGAGTAGGCCTAATCCTAACTAAAGACTGAAGTCTTAAATATATGTTAGTTTTTATTGTTATAAACATGATAAGGTATCTCATGTGGTCTTTATACATAATGCGAACGAGAAGGACGAGCTAAAATTCTTTGATATTTTATGTCCTTACAACTGAAGATTCTGAGCAGTTTTTATAATCATGAACAAAGATAAGTATCCAACTAAACAATGCGAGCGCGAAGCGCGAGCCGAAATTTTTTATAGTAACGTGATAAGGGACTCAATTAGGACAGTTTTTGTGATTAACGAAGAGGTTTAAAGTATCACCAATTAAATAATGATAGTGCAAAGCGCGAGCTCAAAATTTTTGATATTCCGACCTGAAAACTAGACAGTCTAAGCGCGTTTTTGTTTAAATAAACAAGCTGTGTGTCTCAAACAATTAAATGCGAGCGCGAAGTACGAGCTTAATTCTTTTTTATACTGACATAAAGGAGCATTTTTACAAATTTTGGCAAGAATTTCCAAACATGATAGGTATCTCACAAAGTAAACAATGCGAGCGCGCAGCGCGAGCTGAAAATTTAGATATAACAATATTTGTGTAAATCAAACAAAATAATGAAAGCGTGATGTGCGAGCTAAAATATTGTGTGCAAATCGATTTCAGAACTGGATATATGAAGTGTCATTTAATCCTATTAAATGGGATTCATTACACAGGCAATCCGAGCGCCAAGCACGAGCGAAAAATTTTATATAAAGTCTATTTTTCAATTCTTCCCCTCATGGCTTTTTCTTGTTTCCTTTCGGGGTCGGGCCGGCCGTTACGAGGCTGTAAATTGCACATCATGGGTATAATACCTCTTTCTTACTTTTCTTTCTGTTTTTCGTAGTTAGTATTAAGATAAAGAGTACACTTTTTCTGCAGGTTGTCAAAAAATAGGGGGGCCGGGGCCGGCTCGGCCCCCTCCTGGATCCGCGCCTGTTAAGATTCATTCGACAAACTCTGGCTGTTTGCGACTCTAAAATAGGTCTAACAGATAAATACACACGCACCCTCACACACACACACAAAGGAAGTGCTAATTTAGCTCTTATAAGGAGCGTATATAGTGACTGCACTTCAAATTTGAACTAATAAAATCAGAACTCCGAAGTGCACACACTAGGGTTAATCTCTCCTCAAAATTAAAATCCTGGCTAATGATCATTATGCGGGTGGCAAATTAAAGGAAAATGACACCTTTGGAATAAAATAGAAAGATAAAAGAAACAAATCAACGAAAGTTTGAGAAAAATTGAATGAATATAAAGAAAGTTATAGGCATTTGAAGTTTAGATCATTTTTGTGATTTAGATCCTCTCATTATGCTCATTGGCAATGCAACAAAGATTTGTGATGCTACATGTGTAAAACTTTCCCATTACTTATGTTTATGAAAATTTAATGGATAAAGGGTTTGTATCAACATAAGAAAGAGCAAAAAGAGAAATTATGGGGGTATTTTATAGTCCATCAAAGGGAAAGTTGTTCACATGTGACATCACACATATTTGTCACATTGCCAATGGGAGGATCTCCATAGCATTAGTGATCGCAATATTCAAATGCTCACAAATTTCTCATTGTTTGTCCGATTTTTCTCTTTCCACACAAGCCCTTTCATTCCAAGGGTTACATTCCCCTTTAAATAAAACAGACAGGATATACAAAGATAGGAAGAAATCTGCAGAGATATCTGCAAAGATATTGCATGCTAAAAACTCTAGACTTGCCAGACAAGCACCCCCATTGGCGGTGGAAACATAAAGGGAGAAGGAAAACAAAATATATTTTCATCTATGACGGGTAATTAACTAAACATTTCATGCGAGCGCGTAGCGCGACCTAAATTTTTTTGATATTCCTACCCAAAACCTGAGATTCTAAAGCGCTTTTTGTGTCCATGATCGCGATGGGTATCTTTCATAACAATTGATGCGAGCGCGAAGCGCGAGCAAAATAATATATTCTGACCCAAAGGCTCAGATTCTAAGCACTTTTTGAAACGATGAACAGGATGGTCATTCAACTAAACAATCATTGCGATCGAAGAGCGAGATGCAAATAAGTGATATAATGATGAATCGGTATCCTAACACTTGAATTACTGCATCATATTGCATTATGAAGGGGTAATGAATCCCGTTCGCCCTGGGAAGCATGGGTGTAGAGTCACCGCCAAGATGTTTATTGGAATTGGGTTCTATTTGTGATGGAGACCTAAATCTCATTCATTTTGGTGCGAAAAAAAAACTTTTGGGGGTTGTCAAGTATTTCTGAACAATATCCCATTGGATCGAGTGAGTTTGTGTATTTTCCATTTTTGACTGTTCTGTCTTCTTTTTCTTTCTTTTTCTTCCCTCATTTCTTCATTCCTTCTTTTGTTTCTTTCTCTCTTTATTTTTTTTTAGTGGAGGGGGCTGTTCACTCCTCCTAAAATTTAGGGGACATGTCCCTAGCTGCCCCCCCCCCCCCCCCCCCAGCGAATCGCACACTTTGACCCGCTCTCTTACAATCGTCTCGTCAAACTGAAATCTTGACTACATGACGCAAATAATAAAAAAGTCATCCCTGTAATATTTGCTTTACTAACTCCTCTTCAAAGAAAGTAACTGTATCAGTCATTCCTGGCAAATATTTGATTTCATTGTGATTTCATTCCATTCTTCAAATATTGACGGATATGGCTTATGGTGAGAAGATGTGTTAAATTCAGAGTGAGGTGACATGAGAGTGCCCCTTGAAATGAGAGGCGTTATCTCCGTATTGTTTATCTGGGCCGTGTCACATGCGCGGTTCAAATAACCATGATAACGGATGGCTTTGAGGGATCGACACCCCCCCCCCCCCGAAAAAATATGATGATGAAATGAAATGATAAATAAGCATATTAAGTCGTCACAAAAAATAATACGAGTAGGCCTACCATGACGGTACTGTGCTTTAAAATTGAATTGTTTGCCTTCCAAATTGAAAAAAAAATCACTCGGTCGCTACAACTCAAAATAATTTTTAATTCTAGAATACATGAATGCGCCGTTGCTAATTATAATTAGCCAATGGGTTTTTTTTGTCTGCAATACAATAGACTGCCATGCACACAAGATACAATTGAGGGCCAGCAATATATTTAGGGAGCAAGAAACAACTTGCCTCTGAAAATCAAAATGTGTACAGTTTCCAGCCAGATTTCATTTCCATTCAAAGCATAATACAAAGTAATATAAAGTAATACAAATCAAGTACAATTTTACAGAAGGGCATTCTTCCTTCGTAAAACAAACAAAAACAAACAACAGTATAATACAGAGCATGAATGGAAATGCGGGTTCGTGATAAAGTTCTCCTAATTCTAATTTTTAGTCACTGCATCCCCTTACTTCAATAAATATGATTGATTTTTTTTCTTTATTCTCTCGTTTTAATTTATTGTCCTTGTACTTCTTGACAGTATACAATTTTGTAAAGCCACTCCTAAGTTTATTTCAATGGGACGAACCCCCCCCAAAAAAAAAAATAATAATAATAATAAATAAATAAAATAAAATGAAAAAGAGGGAAAAGGAAAATAGCGGAACGGCTAATTTTAAGATATAGCTGAATTTGTTTGGACAGCCTGCTTGGATCTGAGTAATTTTTTTGAGCAATTAGCTCTCAGAAGGCACACCAATAACAAAGAGCTCGTCTTCCCACCGAATCTTTACTCAATCTTGATCTAAATGCTCCCTGAAGAGGAGTCGAGAAAATAATTCACTCCGCAGATGGAGTGAATAGAATTTGAACCCATCAGTCCTCCGTTCTGTTCCATTTATTGTTTATTCATTTTCTGTTTAATTTTCTTTAATACTTTAATGTAATATCATTGAAATATTTTTGTTATTGACAATGTGTACTGTTACTTCGATTGTATTTTGTTTATGAACTTTATTTATTGAACGGACATGAATAAGATCTATTAAAATCTAAATGAAATTTCACTAAATTGAGATGAGACTTTCACTCGTTATTGAGTAAAATTCATTCTTTAACTGTGCATTATATTTGTTCACTCCAAATCCCTTTTCACTGATGTCACTACATAATGTTAGTGAAAATCGAGAGAATTACTCGTTAGTTGTCTTTAATAAATCAATAAACAATTAACGTTAATAGAATGCGGTTTCATTATATGGTAGATGAGTATATGGGTATCACTCGCTCGCTGTCTGAATGTTTTGGCACTCCGTACTTTACAGATGATGGGGGCTGAAAGTGATTAATTTTCAAGGAAAAAGGAATAGCTCTTATCCATTAAAATAAGAAAAAAAAATCTTTATATCAGTCATGAAACTTTAGTTCTTGTCATCGCGGCGAATCAATTTAATTATTCCATTATCTTGGGCGTGTATCACTTTTTATTCCATTTTCCCTGATAACCCCACTTCCATTTTTTTTTACATGTATATTATATTCACGAGTTCTATACATTTTTGCATTAAAAAATGAACCCCCCCCCCCCCCCACTCTCCCCTTAATGGCTTTTTCGGTAGATTTATGATTAATCGCTTGAATATGGGGTAAACCAGTGGGGTAAACTCGTGACTGATACGGAATGGATGATAAATAATACGGTAGGAGAATAATAGGGGAAATTTGCTATGGATTCAGGCTTCAGTGAACACATACACACACGCACACACCCTCGAGTGTACTTGCAATTGCATGTATATACGGATACACACGCAAAACTGGGAGCATTAAAAAGGCTATGAAAAGGTGTTCCGTCATTCGTCATCATGAAAGCATCTATACCCAGACAATAGAGTAAAGCCGTTGAATACATTCAAGCGAAAACCAATAGTCTCCCTCTTCTTTCAACTTGCATGTACAGAATAATACATTCGTCTGTATAGGTCGTCTGATGTGACTCTTCGCGATACTCTAAATATATCCTAGTTTACATTTGAGGACTTTCGATTCCTTTCTGCTTGTGGATCAGAAATATACCCCAATTCTTGCTTGGGTTCGATTTTTGATGTCTGTTTTCGAATGATAGTATTCTGAAGCTGAAGCGAGAGCAAGAGGACACTTATATTTTGGGAATATATTGAGGTCACGTCAATGGGGATATTCGGGTGACCTCAACCTCGACAAGATACCAACATCACGTCACCATCATCATCGTATCAAGATGGAATATATTGGAACTATTACTCTGCTAATACTAAGCGCCACAGGTGAGTTGAATGAACTGTACAGCCATGTAATTTGGGAACGTACGTACATGTATAATAGTATGGCGTTTATTCATACGATTCACAATGCTCGAAATATTCAATGTACCACAATCTGTTTACGAGTATTCTCCAAAACCAAAACAACAATTCTTTAAAAATACATGTATACCAATCTGACAGTCATATGAGATTGAACCTCAGTGGTTATTATACAATTAACGATGAACGAGATCTTTGCGTTGGTGCAGCTGCGTTGGGCAATCAATTATGGATATTTATTATGTACATGTATACATGCTTTGAGTTTGATTTTATCATGTACAGACTTTACTATATTTTTGACCGAGATTAATGTTTAAAACCTGCTTTCACGTGTGAGTCAACGGATGATCTGACCATATACATGTATGTTGTGATTTTCACGTACAGCAGGACATGTATAGAGAAAGCCCTGATGCCCACGGCAAAATGCCGGGCAAAACGTCCACTCATGTGTCTCAGTGCGAGAAAAGGGATATGAAATTTGCATTTTCACCATCTTGCTGCTGGATGAATATTGTACAGTACACTGAACTACGATCATTGTGTATTGTGTAGGACCTACATGGTGATGGTTGTGGAAATGGTGGGAATGGAGAATCGTGATGATGAGGAGGAGGTCGAAGGATGGGGAAGATCCGAGGGAAGATAAATCGGAAATGATTGTGAATATTTATGGGGATGCCCCGGTGGGGATGAATTGGTGATGATAGTGGTGGTGATGATGATGATGGTGGTGATGATGGTGATGATGATGATGATGGTGGTGGTGGTGGTGGAGAAGTGTGGGAAGTGATGTTGGTGATGATCTGGATGATCATGAATGATGACGATAAGGATGATGATGATGATGATGACGATAAGGATGATGGTGATGATGATAATGGTGATGGTGATAATGATGATGATGGTGAGAAAGAATGATAATGGTATGATGATATGATGTTCGTTATGGTGATAATGATGATGATTGTGGTAGTGGTGACGACAGTAATGGTGGTGGTGTTGATGGTGGTGATGATGATTATGTTGATGATAGTGCTGGTGGTATATACATGTACCTGTAATAATGAAAAAAATCGACCTTGGCTATGATACAAACCAGAGTAACACGTGAATAGATTTTCAGTAGACTCTAGGGCCCGTATTCTGAAGTCGGATTTAATTTAAACTCAGGTTTAAAGTTGTGGTTTAAGTATGGAAAACCAAACGTATTTTTTTATTAAGTTGTATGTTTCTTATGTTTACTGTGCTCTTTCCTGATTCATCGATGGTGAAGACAATCATGTATTTATACTTCCTACACAATTATAAATGATTTGAGAGCTGAAGTATGATGTCTCTACTGTTAGTGGTTATGTAACAATTGGCTGTCCATACTTAATCACAGCTTTAAACCTGAGTTTAAGTTAATCCCGACTTTAGAATACGGGCCTAGGTGCTGCACATGAACCATAGGCAGCACCCACTGGAAATCATTATTGGTACGAATCCAATTAAATGTACTCCAATCATATTTCTTGATAGCGCTTCACGATGTCTCGGGGGCAGAGATTCGGGAAAAGAGACAGACTGCGAGGCTCAACGTAAGAGACTGTAGCCCTTTCATACCGGTAAGTGATAATTATTATTTCATTTTCATCATGTATGAAATATGATATATTTCGTTTGCCTTAATTAGGTCAAGTCCACATAAAAAGGTTGATTTGAATCAATAGAGAAAAATCAGAGAAGCATAATGCTGAAAATTTCATCAAAATCGGATGAAAACTAAGAAAGTTATGACATTTTAAAGTTTCGCTTATTTTTCACAAAATACATACATGTAGTTAAATGCACACTTTAGTCACATGCAAGTGAGAGAATCGATGATGTACCTCACTCACTATTTCTTTTGTTTTTTATTGTTTGAATGATATAATATTTCAAGTTTTACAGAGTTTACAATAAAGACCAACTTGACTGAACCATAAAATGTTAAACAATATAGTAGTTCCACATGTTCAGGGCAAAATAAAACTTTTTTTTCACAGGGCAACGAGGGGAAAATTAGAATATTTTATATAATTTCATGTAATAGAATACAAAAGAAATATGAGTGAGTGATGTCATCAGTTCCCTCAATTGCATCCAGACTGACCAGGATGTGCATATAACTATTTTGTAAAATTAAGCGAAAGTTGAAAATGTCATAACTTTCTTATTTTCCATCCAATTTTGATGAAATTTTAAGTGTTGTGTTTGTTGGATTTTTCTCTTTTTATTCAAATCAACTTTTTGTTGGGATGGATTTGTCCTTTAAGAGGGGTACCCCAGGCTGAAAATTATATGATATGATATGAACAGATAAAGAAAAATAAGACACACAAAAACATTGAAAATTTCATCCAAATCGACTAAAAAAAGGAATAACAAAGTTCTGGCATTTTAAAGCCTTGCATTTTTGTTGCTAAAACAGTAATTTAATGCATGTCCTCGTGACTTAATATGCAAGGGCAAGCTCATGATGTCATATCACTTATTCTGTTGTATTTTGTTACATGTATATAAAATTATATTTGTTCAATTTTGTCCATCAAGACTTTAAAAGATGATTAAAAACTGAATCAATGCATGTTGCTTAACTTATTTTATAACATGGGGGACATGTATACATAGTATGAAAATATCACATAAATATGATTTCATAATAACGTCAGAACGAGAAAAGAAGGGACATGAAATCTCCTGCCCACCTATAATGAATATTCATGACGGTGTGATAAATGTTTTCGCAAAATATTTGGGGAAAAAACAATAACTATGTTAGTTTTGTCAGATTTGATGAATTTTCAGCATTTCATATACTGGGAATTTGACTCTTTTCATTGAGATGCAATATTTTTTCATCCCGATGTACGCCTTTAACCGCCCCGCTCCTAAAGACCATTCAAAACATTGTTTTCATTATGTTCCTGTAAAATGTGTTATTATTTTAGTATATTCTCATCGTCTGACCTTGAAATATTTGAAATGGCCTCAGGCTACAACATGTACAAATAATATTATACTTTTAATTTCCATGTTTATGATATGTTAACATGTAATACTATATGTCAGAAAGATACCATAAACAAACATTGTATGTTTATGGTATCTTTCTGACATATACATGTTTATGATAATATTAACATGTATATGTCAGAAAGATACCATAAACATACAATGTATCAATGCTGTGTCTACATTATGGTAGTAGTACTTAATTACCATTTATGATTTTTTTAATTGACATTAAAAGAAACTTTTAAGTCAAGAAAAAAGTTTATTTGTTGTTCTTCTAACTTGATGACTTTACAATTTGCATTATGATGAATAATGACTATACAGATTTCATTATGGTACATTATATTATTGTCTTATGAAATGGCAGAGGCGTCGATCGTTGGGGCGGTGAGCGATCGATTGATCCCCCCCCCCCATGTTTTGGACAACCTGAAAATGTATCAAATTTTAGAAATAATTTTATAGCCCTATAAAACGGCATTAAAATACTATTAAACATACAAAATTGTTGCGCCCAAGTCCCCCCCCACGGCGCCCTTTGAATGGGTGTGAGTGTATGAAAAAGTAAATAGTTTTTCCTCTTCGTTCCTTCTATTCCTCCCTTTCTCTTTCATTACATATGCCTTATAAGCATGATACGAGTCATGAATTTAACAAAAAAGTCTACATTAAGACGAAAAACATATTTGTCAGCATCGCTAATTTCGCCCACTCGTTTAAACAAGCAATTTTGCCAAAAAAAGTGACGATTTCAAAGCAGAATCGTGGTGTAAATGTACATGTAATTTGGCTATCATGGACCATAGGCATACATGTAGAAGCGAAATAACATGATGTGGATGTGTTTGCCTACGAAATCAACTACGTTTTGTGCTTACTTTGCTTTTCCACCCGTTACGTATGACTACATGTACTACCCAACCCAACCTCTTTTCAAAACTATCCTTTCTTTATTCCATTTAGGCATTTTCTTCTCCCCGTCTCCCCCCCCCCCCGTAGGCGGATCCAGGGGACCGAGCCCCCCTATTTTCGAAACAACAAAGGGAGAAATAAAATGAAGGGGAAAGAGGAGGAAGACGAGTGAATAAAATAAGGTCTGAGGAAGACTTGGTAAATGAAGAAAAATCTTTCATGCCATGTTATAATAGATTTTCGCTCGCGCTCGCATTGCATGTTCGAAGAAATACATGTCTTGGTCAAGTCTCCAGGCTGATATCAGGCGCGGATCCAGGAGGGGGCCGAGCCGTCCCCGGCCCCCCCCCTATTTTTTTGACAACCTGCAAAAAAAGTGTACTCTTTACCTTGATAGAAACTACGAAAAACAGAATGAAAAGTAAGAAAGAGGTATTTTACCCATGATGTGTAATTTACAGCCTCGTAACGACCGACCCGACCCCGACGGAAACAAAAAAGATGAGGGGAAGAATAAGAAAATAGACTTAATATTAAAAATTTCGCTCGCACTTCGCGCTCGCATTGCCTGTTTAATGAATCCCATTCAAAAGGGTTAAATGACACTCATATATAACCAATATATATACAATATATCCAGCTCTGATATCAATTTGCACACAATTTTTTAGCTCGCACATCAAGCTTTCATTATTTTGTTTGATTTACACAAATTGTTAATGTGTATCAAAATGTTCAGCTCACGCTGCGCGCTCGCATTGTTTGATTTGTGAGAAACTTATGCTCCTTGGAAATTCTTACCAAACTTTGTCAAAATGCTCCTTTATCATGTCAGTATATCAAAAAAATAAGCTCATGCTTCGCGCTCGCATTTAATTGTATGAGACACACAGCTTGTTTATTTAAATAAAAACCCACTTACACTGTTCATTTTTTTCAGGTCGGAATTTCAGAAAATTTTAACTCGCGCTTCGCACTCTAATTATTTAATTGGTGATACTTGTATCCTCTTCATTAATCACTAAAAACAGTCCTAATGGAAAAACTTTTCACGTGACTATATGATAAAATTTCGGCTCGCGCTTCGCGCTCGCATTGTTTAATTGGATACTTATCTTTGTTCATGATTATAAAAACTGCTCTGAATCTTCAGTTCTAAAGACATAAAATATCAAAGATTTTTAGCTTGCGCCTCGCGCTCGCATTATATATTAAGACCACATGAGATACCTTATATTGTTTATAGCAATAAAAACTAACATATACTTAAAACTTCAGTCTTTAGTTAGGACTACCCCCTGAAAAACCAACAACAACAAAAAAGCCAGATTGTAGCGGCCAATCGAGAAAGATGTTGATCAAAATATTTTTCGGCCCCCCCCCTTTTGGCGAAAGCTGGATCCGCCCCTGGATATGGAGCTTAAATATCAAGATTCTAGCATTCTAGTCAATATAGAAAACGTATTTTAACTCGGACATCGAGCTTTCATTATTTGTTTGATTTACAAATTGATTTTTTTAAGTGCTCTGCAAAATGTCCGTTTTATAATGTGAATCAACATTTTCAGTTTACGCTGTGTGCTCACAATATTTGATTTACCAAGTGTATTCAAAGAAGTTTTAAAATATCCCTTTCCATGTGTCCGATTGTCAAAATGTACAGGCCTACATGTATGATTCTACATTGTATAACAAACTACTTAAAAATCCCCTTTTTATAACAGTTTATAAGAAATGTCGGCTCGCGATTTGTGCACGCATTATTTTTTTAAATATATTAACCCATGCATCCTATTCATAATTACAAATGTGCTTAAAATGTCCAGTTTTCATGCCTCAGTATCAACAAATTTTAGGCTCATTTAATTAATAAGTAAGATGATATAATTTTCATGAATTTCTAATACATTGTAAGTCTAAATTGCCCCTTTTTCAGAATGCAATATCGACAAGATTCATCTCGCTCTTAGGAAGAGGACTAGGAAGATAGTAATCATTTTCATATGATGACAGAATGCCCATATGATGTCCCGGTATAGTAGGTCAAAATATCAGCTCGTGCTTCGCGCTCGCATCATTTATTAAGTGTGATCCACATCCACTTCACCATTTTCCTACACAGTGCTTGAAATAGTGCTTAAATTGACCCTTTTCAGATAGGAATATCAAATGTTTTCAACTCGCGCTTCGTGCTCGCATTATTGATTTTCATGCCCAGATATTTACTGTGTTTACATGTGATCGGCTTTTGCATCGGCTTTTGGTTCTGAACCAAAAGCCGATCACATGTAAACACGGTAATTGTCTAACTCTAAACATGAATGTTTATTTATATACGCAGCTTGTTCTTTATTTAAAACGTACTTAAATAATCCAGTTTCAGATCAGAATATCGAAAATGTTCTGCTCGCGCTTCGCGCTCGCACTACTAATGATTACAAAAAGTGCTCAGAATGTCCGTTTTTAGGTCGCAATGTAAAGAATTTTCAGCTCGCGCTTGCGTTATTTATTTATATTTAATCATTGAAATATGCATCGTATTAATGGCTAACTGCAAAAAGCCCTTAACAGGTCCCTTTTCGATCAGGCCAGAATGAAAGAAAAATTCTGCTTGCGCTTCGCGCTCTCTCGCAGTAATTATCTAGTTACATACGCATTTTGTTCAGGATCACAAACATTGCTCAAAATATTCAATTAAGGACAAAATACATAAAATTTCAAAAAATTGATATTACGATACGATATTATTTATAAGAGTGGCTTTTAGGACTACCCCTTCAAAGAAAAAAAAAAATCAACTTTGAGCTGCCGATCAGGGAAAATATGGGTGAAAAAAAACTTTCGCGCCCCCCTATTGGCGGAAGCTAGATCCGCCCCTGCCCCCCTCTCTCTCTCTCTGATCACTTGAAAAGTTAAAAAGGGCAATCATCCTTGCCCCCTGTGGCGCTTTATTCCAAGATTTACTCAACTGAACGAATTCGGAGAAAAGTATGAATAAATTTAAAGAATACTGCAATAACATTTTGTGATGCATTTCACTATCTCCAATATTTGTTTTAGTACTACCCATCAACGACGTTTAACTCTGATGTTCGACTTGCTGAGTTACGGCGCCAGATGCACTTACGTTACGATTACCAGGCCTATATAATACCCGGATACGATGCTCACGGGGTAAATGAATAACTTATTTATAAATATATTTATTATCTATATTTCCAGCTTTTTATTCATATACATTTATTTTGATTTTATATTCCTTCATTTATCTCGGGTTTTTTAACAGTCATATTTCTTGTTTTTATTTTGTTTGTTTGTTTATCATTCATTTGTCGTTATATTTCATATACATTTATATATATATATATTTTTTGGGGGGTGTACTCAACGAAGTTCATTTATTTATAGATATTATTTGATTCTACGTATGTATGAATTATTCATTGAATATTCATGAATATGAATATTCATTTCATGTCTATTTCGAACAATGAATTATGGATTTTCATTTTCATTAGCTTTACATTCATTATTTTATCTATTAGCTTTTATCGGTGGTCAATTTTGTATTTTATCTTTGTTTATTTACCATTCATTGTTGTTCCTTTTTATTACATTTTAATATTTTTGATTGGAACTGATGGATTTCATATATTTATGTGTTATTCAATTACTTTGACATTTCGAACAATGGAATAATAATGAACATTAATCTGATTACTCTGAAATTATATAAATTGTTTGATATATTGTATTTATTCTTTTCTTATTTTCAGAGTATTGACCTTGCTGATCCTGACAAGCGTATATGGTATATGACTGGATTCAATGGAACAGGAGGTTAATATTTTTGTATTTTATATTTTCATACTGCTTTCTTTTTATTTATTTTTTATTAAGCCTATTCTCTTATTCCAAGTAAAGTTTGATAGAAGAAGAAACACTGATTGCTTTTTAACCGTCGTGCCAAAACATGGACATTCATGGAAAATGACAATATATTTTGCTCTTGTAGGACGTTACACTTCTGTTGCATATCCTACTGTAAAAAAATAGCATTTCTTTAAAAATCTAATAATAACAGAGGGTAGTTCCATAGAACAACTATTAAGTTAAGTGCCGGCCGCTTCTCTCCTGGGGACTAGGCATTGATGTCTTTATACATCAAGACGAAAAGAAAAGTAATTTCCAACTTCGAAAGAATAAACCATTCTTTTTTTTAAGGTAGGCCAAAATTTAAAATAAATTTTATGTCAAATAACTTGTTGCCGTTATGGAGAAGAGAAAAGCAGATTTTTTTTCAGGACAACAGGATGAGAAATGTATTTGTATCCATGTGATATCCCTTTTTTTAAATCATAATTTTAGTAATGTTTATTTCATTCCTTAAAAAAAAACAGGTGTTGCTATTGTGACAAGTGACCGAGTGACGACATCAAACTCAAGGGCGGCCATATGGGTTGAAAAAAGGTTTGAGCTTCTGGCGAAACAACAGATAGATTGCAACTGGGATATACATGTCTTAGGTAAATAACAATGGGATTTGGAAATCTTGTACCGTGTTATGATGCTGTTGGTAATTAATTTGTGGAGATTATTCTTCATTTCACTTACACCTCTCATTTTGGGGTCCTAATTAATGATAGTTACAGTGAGAAACTCGAAACAGAAATGTGAAAGATGTATAGCATAGATTGTAGCATTATTTTGTTAATCACTTTTTGTTATCACATGAAGCTCTCTGTCGTATTATTGGATGGTTTTTAGAATGTTAAGAGTTGGCCCCACTGTCGTTGTTAGATAATTGACCCTTTATTCACTTCTTTATGATCCCATCTTTATTTTCTGCCTTCCCCTCGCCACTTGTCTATATATCTTTCTTTCCTATCTCTCCTTTCTGTGTCCCCTCTCTATACCTGTATTTACCCCTTTCCCTGTATCTCTCCCTCCTTCCATTTCCCCCTCCCTCTCTCCCTCCCTACCCCCTCCTCACTCCCTCCTCTATCACCCCTCCCTTACCCCTTTCATTTCCCCTTCATAGATGACAAGAATGATTTGACTCCATGGCAATGGCTCCTGCGAGAGTATGACCTTGATCCCCAAGACCTCTTATCCGGGGAGCTGCGGGGAGCCGGACTGGAGAATGGTGCTAGGGTCGGATTTGACCCTCTACTTATGCCTTACGGTGAGCATAACTTGTTGATAGTTGCTTTGATGTCTTCGTCTTGTTTGGTGTTTTGAAAAAAAAATCCTCTAAGGTAGCAGTGATGAAATCCATCTTCTTTTCATGATCAAAATTGAATATTGAATTCAATTCAATCAAATCTTCCTTTAAGGCAAGCATGTTTGCCTATTGCAGGTTGTATTTGTACCGTATATTACAGATAAGTAGTTGACAACTGTGTATTTGATGTTAAAAAGATTGATAATAACTATAATTCGAAATTACAGAATATCCCCCCAGATCTTTAAAAATTTACAATCATAAAAACGTTGGAAGGAGGATACATTTATTATGTTAAAGACGTACCCCAAAAACATTTTGTGCCTCTACTGTGAACTTTTGAATGAAGGTTCCCCAGCATCACCCATGGAGCTTTACAGCCCTGATCAGCTTTCATCAACCGTAAAAAAAGATATTTAGACCATTATTGAAAGATTATTCTGCAGAAAATTATGGATGAATTAGGCTTGTATAGGCCTACTACCTTCATTGCCATGAATTAACAGTGTCAATCTATACTATATCAAACAAAATGATATACATGAAATCAACCATCTGAAAGATTCCAATGTAATTTCAACATTTTGTCCATGGAAAGGGATTTTTTGTTCACGTACATTGTATCTTCCACTTATCATTGTCATGAAATCTACTGAAAATGCCTGTTTATTAAGAAGAAAATGAGCCCACAGAAATTTAAATGAAATTATTGTAATTTGTCTGATATTTTCTGTAAGCATCAAGCGAAGAATTTTGATCCTCCAAACAACACCATATATTAATGCCCCCACATTAACATCACTCTTTCCGTTAGAAAATATCAATCTGACCTTGTATCTAATAATGTTTACTTAATTGTGCACTTCTTGTACACCCTTAACCAATCAACCGATCCCCTCTCGTCCCTGCCCCCCTCATCCATCCACAACCCTGCAGGATTCTGGTACGAGCTCCAAGAGACAGATCGCCTGGAGCCCCGCTCCGTCAGCCTCCAAGCCACACCCCTTGTAGATTTAGGCCTCACTGTAGAGGAACGTAAGACCAATCTAGTGGATAGGGTCCGCATAGAGCTGGCGGGGCGTGAAGGGGTGATTGATCCAGATAGGATTGAACCATTGGATCAGTTCAACCCCTACGGGTTGACCTACCCCGGACGGGAAATCTACATACAGGACAAGGAGCTTTACGCAGGTAAGTATTTTCTGTGAGTATAGGGCCTCTTTTTTATAAAGAATTTTTCAGGCAGTAGAAGTAGTAGCAGCAGTACTAGTATTAGGTGATCTGTGATCAGGAGTGCTTGAAATAGTAGTAGTGGAAGTAGAAGTAGTAGAAGTAGTAGTAGTAGTAGTTGAAATAGGAGTAGTGGAAGTAGTTGAAATAGTAGTAGTAGTAGTAGTAGTAGTAGTAATAGTAGTAGTTGAAGTAGTAGTAGTAGTAGTAGTAGTAGTAGTAGTAGTAGTAGTAGTAGTAGTAGTAGTAGAAGTAGTAGTAGTGGAAGTAGTAGTAGTAGTAGTAGTAGTAGTAGTAGAAGTAGTAGTAGTAGTAGTAGTAGTAGTAGTAGTAGTAGTAGTAGTAGTAGTAGTAGTAGTAGTAAAAGTAGTAGTAGTAGTAGAAGGTTAGAAGTAGTAGGAATAGTAGAAGTAGCAGTTAGTAATAGTAGTAGTAGCAGCAGCAGAACCAGTAGTAGAACCAGTAGTAGCTTATCTAAGTTCAGTATACCTAGTAGTAGTAGTATGAAGTAGTAGTAATAGTAGAAGTAGTAGTAGTAGTTGAAGTAGTAGTAGTAGTAGTAGTAGTAGTAGTAGTATAGTAGTAGTAGTAGTAGTAGTAGTAGTAGTAGTAGTAGTAGTAGTAGTAGTAGTAGTAGTAGTAGTAGTAGTAGTAGTAGTAGTAGTAGTAGTAGTAGTAGTAGAAGTAGGTAGTAAGTAGTATAATTGTGGTTGTTGCAGCAGTATTGCAATCAGTATATAGGCCTAGAAGAAGTAAAAGGAATAGTGCCAGTAGTAGTCATTGAAATGGAAGTTGCATCTGTAGTACATTCAGTTATTATGTAGGACGAGAAGTAAGAGGATGAGCAGCTAGTAGTAGTACCTTTTCAACAATTCCTTCAAATATGCTGCTCTGTATCTTCATTTCACAGGTTATGACTGGCAGGATAAAGTATACCGTCGACGTCAGACATCCCTGGGGAACCCCATCCTGTACTTTAAGAATCTGCGAGAACTCATGGATGAAAAAGATGTTGATCTACTCATCATAACGAGGCTCGACGAAATTGCCTGTAAGTCTTCACCAAACTATATCTTTTTTGATGCACAATAAGTATGGAATCACAGAAGGTTTCAAAGAAAAATAGTAAATGTGTTCTTTGGGAGACTGTAAATGTTTGTACTAAGTTTGTAGAAAGTGTGAATAAATCATTCTCTCTTTTTAACAGAGATCACTCAAAGTATAAACATTTATTCTAAATACTGACGTAGCACTAGTATTGTAATAAAAAAATCATGTTAAAAAAAGCAGAGTACACTCATTTATATTTTTCTACTTATTGATTTCCATGATGTATCGGCCCATTATATTTCTTGCGCGATTCTACAACATTTATATTTTCATTATCTGATCTAGGGTTGTTCAATCTACGCGGAGAAGACATCCCGTACAACCCTCTCTTTATTTCGTTTGCTATCGTCGGAACACAGTATATCAAGTAAGTGATTCAAGGGTATTATTGTTCTCTGTAATGCTCACAGCTAAATTGATGGGGATAATGGGAAGAGGGTGAAGGGGGACGGGAGAAAGGATAGTATGGTGAGTTGGGCGAGGTTCAAAATTGCATGTGCAACTATTTTTTGGTTTAATAATGACATGATAAGAAGGAAAGCTTACACTGAAATGAAATAAATAGGGGAAGTGATGGGTTGCGATTGATGCAGAGAGGATTAGAGTGGGGAATAGATGAAGCTAAGATATCTATTGAGAGAGAAGGAGAGGAAAAGGAAAGACAGCATGATGTAGAGATTTGGTTTAATATAATTGGATTTATTTATTTTTCTTCTGCACGACAAAATAATATGGTTACATTAATATAACGAAGACATTTTAATAATAAATCAGAAATAAATATCACTGAACACAGGACTGTGAACTCACTTGCGGAAGATGGATTGTCATTGTAAGCAAATATGCTTGAAAATATGACAAACCATATTATGGAAGGATCGGAAATATGGACAGAGTAAGAAAGAGATTGAGTGAGATAATAAGTTTCAAAGAATTGACTAAAATTACAATAATGACATTTATAATACCAGTTGTCTTCTTGCCCTTCTTTCTATCCTCTTTCAGTCTTTATCTGTATGATTCCAATCGCCGACTGGACTCGGAGAGATTCCACGAATTGAGGGAACATCTGGAGCTCGATACAGCAAGATGTACAAGCTATAGTAAGTCGTAGTCTGTTGGGGTGTGGTTCCCTAGATGTGGTTCCTGTGAATTTGCTGACTGGTCTGCATCCCCTTTATCTACAAACTCTCCATTTGGTCCCATCTCATATGGTCTGAATCCTAACTTGCATACAACCAGTAATTCTACTGATCATTTGGTCTAATTGCATTTGTATCCCACTTAACATTTTGTCTCATTTTTAGGCTATACCTATATTTGATTGACTATTTACTTGGTCCATATGATTGTAAGATTAACTTTTTATGAGTCAAATTCTCACTTCACAAAGTAAAAGAGAATAAATAAGTTAGCAAAGTGGAAATTAGACCGACTTGGCATTTAGCTTATTGGGAACGAGGCTAAGTGGGTATTCAGTTTTGTCTAGACCAAATTGTTAGTAGACCAAATGGGTTTAGCCCATGTAGTGGTAGACTAAATGAGGAGTAGACCAAGCGTTTGTAGACCAAGTGAATAAACTTTTGCTAGGGGCTTGAGGTTTGCGACTTGCTCCTTGTGATTTTGCCAAGTGATAAAAAGGGAAAATGAATCGATTTAATAGAAACAGAGAACAGATAAAGAAAGTGATTGACTTGCCCATATTAATAATTCCTTTCATTCAGAATTCAGTTAATATCATCACCCATCAAAATTACACTGGTGCCATCTCTTTTTTGCCATGAATTATCGTTAAAATTCATATTTTTTGGGTCTTTATTTTGGTCATATAGGGAACAAAAAAAAAAGTTTTACAACGATGACTAGTGGGGCATTATTCCCTGTGTAGTTCAAGTTCAAATTTATTTATTTAAACCAAAAACATCACATCATAATCAATATTGATATATATACAATGTAAATTGAGTTCATAAACACACATCAATTAGATTATATCATGGACAAATTGGTTTAAGGAAACTTTAAAAGCAAAGCTTGTGTGTAGGGCCCTGGAATAATTATGATTTATTAACATAGAATATAGGATATACTAATCTACAAAATACAAAAAGAGAGGAAAAAATAACTTCAAATACTTCTTTGAAGATAGGAATTAGCCACTCCCTACTAAAGCAGATCATTTGACAGAGTGTAGCTCTTGTAACAAAATATGTCCACGCGTACTCACCAACAAATGCAATTTGGCCCTTGTTTTGTTCTCAATACACCATTAATGATAATGTGCAGGAAAATAAATGTGCATAATTTGACCGTTTATATAAAGTCAAATATTGAATTTGAAGCAATTTCTTTTATATAAGTTTATGCAAAACATGTGTTATGCAGTGGTGCTAAAAAAACAGTTAGTGAACCCCTCCAAAAAATAAGACATATTTCAAGCATTCAGGTTCTGCCATGTTTTAGATATGATATTGTGAAGTCAGGTGGTGAAATGTTACATTCAATAAAGTTTGTTTCTCTGGGCTAGACAAACATTGTAGTGTTGTTGTCTCCATTCAACACTCAACATGAAGAATTGCATTTTTATGGTGGGGTCCACTAACTTTCTAGCACAACAATATAGGTCTTCTAAGTCAAAGTTCTTCACTTCAAATTCGAACATACGTCCTTGGGCCCATTAGATTTGACCAAGGCAACTGACTACTTATCAAAACTGAGACCCGAGCCAAGACCTTATGAATGCACCAAATTTTCTTTGTAAGTTATATTCATGGTCTCTCTTTCTAGCTTCCTTCCCAACAACTTGCATAAGAGCGAAGGATATATCAGCCTTTACTGACGACCTCTCCACTATATCGTTTAGCAAGAAGGTGTGGTTCAGTAACTCGTCCAACTACTTTGTCTACAAGACTGTCACAGAAAGGGACGATGTTAGAAATGACAGGGTAAGAATTTGACACCATCCACTCTTCTTTAATTTGTGTCTATTGTTTCATTCTTCCTATGTTTTTATTCTTTGATTTACTGACGTCTATATATTTCTTCCTAGTATGCACTTGTTGATTCTTTGTTCTTTCGCTCATGTGATCCCTAACTCTTTTATTCGTATATTCTTTTAAAAATCTTTATTTTTTTTCATTATTAGTTATTTTTCATCCTATTCCGTCGCTCTTCTATTTATCAATGTATTTTTTATGTAAAATAAAATCTGGGATTTTTATTCAGTTTTTTTCATTGTTCAGTTGATCAATGTCCTCGCAAATATTACTGGATTCAATTATTTATGTTTGTTACATATGCCCTTCCTTTTCATAATTTGTATATGTTGTCCCTTCTTATTTTTTTCCAACCTCAACAATTTTATTCTTTTAGAGAAATCTTAATTTTTCACTATTTCATTTCTTCTTTTCTAATTTATTTGATATCATTTATTGTGTTGTTGTTGATTTTCTCCCTTTATTTAGCAGTTAATCTTTATTATAAATAAATTAATGATACTTTGTAAAGATACTTATATTCATTATAAGGAAAAAATATTAAGATATAGTAACTGTGATAAATGTAGGGATTTCACTGCAGAATTCGATGTATCTAGGCCTAAATGTATACATGTTAGTAAGTAAGTAATTGATCTCACTTAATGTTATCTTTCAACAGAGTAAATACATTATGGAACCTTCCCCAATTCTTTTGATGAAAGCTGTCAAGAATGATGTCGAGGTGGAGTCAATGAACTTGGCATTTGTAAGTTAATTAGAATATTTCTTTACTTTAGACATTATTTGATAGTATTTATATATCATTACTACCTCCTAATTTTAATAATTACATGATCTGTATATAAAGTGAGAGGTGAATCTGGGATTGGCCAGGGATAGAGGCTCATACAGTAGCCCCCCCCCTCCATTTCCAGAATTTTTGTGACAATGAAAAAAAATGTCATGTCCAATCACCCCCCCCCCCTCCCTTTAACACAGGGTGGGGTCCAATCCCCTTCATCAGCTCTGTTTACTTCCTGTTTGACAGAAGCCACACCAGTTAATTTTTAAACATATATATGTGATATTATGATGGAAGTTTTAGGATTTATTGAAGAAAATAAGAATTTTAGAGGTATGATCTACTCTGCGCCCGGCCCAAAGGAACCCGCGTTACACTTCAACCACTAATATTTTATTCCAATTACAAACGAAAACTGCTATAAGTTTTCTTTTGCACCACTTGCTGTTGTTGACTGGAACAACTTACCTAACTCAATCAAATCCATTCTCGACAAAGAAAAATTCAAAATAACAATCCAGAATTACTTTACAAACCAAAATCAATACTAAGCAACGCCTCTTGCCTCTGCGTAACGACCATCAGTGCACCCTACCCCTGCCCGTTTGACCCCGGCCTTTAGGGGGTTGGATATTATCCTGGAAGTAAGTAAATAAGTAAGAATAATTATTGATGTCCACCTATTTGCTTTCCAATGACCATTAATGTTTATTTCACTCTTGTAGTGCTTCAAGGATTATTCGCAAATGAAGATAAATTGTACACACATAGGTCTACAAAATAAAATAAACCAGTGATGGATCTGCCTCTAGTTAGTAAGAGTATGAGATTGAACTTTGAATCCAGACTGAGTTTGGGTCCTGACCTGAGCCACTGAAATATACTGTTGACATTATGAAAATAAGATATGTATTTTTTTTTCTCTACAAAGAACAACAAGGGATAACCTCTTACAACTTTTGTCAACAAAGTATTATGTTTTTGTGATTGAGAGCATTTTCCTTTGGCACTAATAAAATGGATGGTACATTGATGTATATGATGAAAATATACAGTGTAATATCGTAATGGTTTATCATGATACCATCTGCAGCAGTCGCAGTGTTGCAAAAGACACTTCTCGCTTCAAAAAATATTCACAGAGATCATGCATTGTTTTGTTGATCATTTAAAGACAAGTTTAGCATGATAATACAGTGATGCTTTAAAAGTCGGTGAATCCCTCCAGAAAATGAAGATTTCTTAAAGTGTTCAAGTTCTGACATGTTTTAGATATTTAGTTGTGAATTCAGCTAGGTGATAACATATTACATTCAATAAAGTTTGTTTCTCTGAGCTGGGTTCAGAAATTGTTGAGCACAGCTGTATATCTGCCTCAGTGGTGTTTATGAAACTCTTTTTTTTTGTATCTCCTATTGAAATCAGATAGCAGATTCAGTGACGACGATAGAAGTAGCAGCTTGGATGGATAATCTACTCCAGAATATGGTGGTAAATTGAACTAATCATTCTGACATTGCACAGTTTTCACATGGAGAAAGAACTCCATTAATCTTCTTTCAGGATGTTTTGCTAGAAGCATATTGACATATTTTAAAAGAGAGACATCATTTTACATTATGTAAATGCAATACACTTTTTACATTTTCTTCATGATAGTCCTGGTTTATATATCATTTATTTTATAATAATTCTGTTGTATATATGTTTTCTTTTGAAATATCAAAGTATGAATGATATTTGAAATACTAATTAAGGTATAAGATTTATTCATAATTTAAATGTATTTACTTGGGATATCGTCATTGCTAATAAAAACAACAAACGCATGCACTTGTTTTATTGTGATAATCTACTCATAAGTGTTGAATTCAAATATGATTAATCTTGTTTTTGTTTTTAATCAAATAATTAACCATCATTATCATGCCATTTACTATTAAAATGAATGCAAACAATTTTGGCCTTTTATTTCCAGTACAGCAATTAGTTGAAAACTTTGAGATGTAAGTGGTAATTCAGTGCGGGGCCGCAAAGCTTCAATAAAGAATTTGTTCATTATTATCCCGGATTATTATTAGCTTCTATTATTCTGTTGGCTAGTTGGTTGTTTAGCTTGATCATACATTTTTTTTTGTTTCATTTTAGAATCCAAAAGAAGGGGATGATCGATCATTGACAGAGTGGCTGGTTTCACAAAGGACAGAAACTATAAGAGAGTATGTTTTAACTTTGCATATTCATTTACTAGCTGTTACTAATGATTGAATATTAATATTCTCTTAAACCTATATGAATTTCTCAAAATTTTGCATAAAAAGATAAAACAACTTACATTGTAGCTATGGGAAAAGGTAAATGGCAGATATCAAGATGACATTGTGAATTTTGTGTACAATTTTTTTCAAGTATTTTTAAAATAGAAAAATGAAGATTTCTAATGCTGGTAATGTATTGGCTCTTACTGTGCTTAGAGTTGGACGATCGAGGGTGGGGTGGTAATGGTTTTCTGTTCAATATTCATAAATGTTTGGTTATATTTACTTTTCATTTGATTTAATGCTGCATTTCAAAGTACATTTCATCAAACCTTTGGAAAAGTAGGCCTATATTTTGACCGCCCCCCCCATGAGAAAATTGGTGCATTATTTATGAATAAGTGTACTCCATTTCTGCCCTCCCCCCTCACAATTTTGGCTCATTATGCCACTGGATTATATATACATTGTTTGTAGATTCTGAAAGAATTAATACGAGTGATTTGCCCCCGTTTCTTAGATGGTGACACGATAATATGCTCCTGCGACATTTGCTCCGGTGTTGATATCTCAGAGGACATAGGGTTAGAGTTGGGATGTGTAATAGAGTTTTTGATTCAGAATAATGTAAAGATAAGGATTAGGGTTTATTTAGGTTTTATGTCTGGCTTAACATGCAGAATATCTATCAGAGCAAATGTCATATGGAACCTCCTTAGATAGGTACTCGTAATAGTTAAAGAGTTAAAAAAAGGTACAAGAAGAAGATATGAAGGGGCAAGGTGATATAACTAAAGAAGGCAGTACTAAGAGAATGAAACTAAGAAATGATAAGAACAATAACACCATAAGAAAAGGCAATAGTTTTCATTTCAAAATATATGAGCTAACTCGTATCCTGTATTGTGGAATTGATGTTATAGATGATTATTTTCTCCACAGATCACACACTAGCTATCAATATCCAAGTTATGAGACTATAGCAGCCGTTGGATACCACAGTGCAAATTATTATTACCAGTAAGTTTGGTCAGACTTTCTTTAATCCAAATAAGATGAAATTGATTAATTTTGTAGAAAAAGGCCCTACTCTCAAATTCAAACTGTTTAAGATGTTAAGGTGACAGAAGTTTTTTTTTATATCTTAAAGATACCCTCCATTATTATATTAAGCTTATTAATGGTGGACAATAGCAGAATATGAGATATGAGATTTCTGATGTATAGAACCTCTGAAAATTTCATCCTTGCAGAATCAAAATTAAATACCCATAAGAGATATATAAAAAGATAGAGAAAGTGAATGATATTCGGATGGGATGTTTGTTCTTAATGAAAGAGTGATCGTGTTTAACTTTTAAATGTTGAAAATTGATTCAGGCATGCTCAGGTAAAAGTGCTCCGTTGACTGAATTAGTGCGTTATTATTTCATTTCTTTTTCCACTTATGCATAGTCCAATAGAAGATGAGCGCTTCGCCATCCCTACTGGAAAGATGTTCCTCTATGACATGGGAGGACAATATAGGTAAGAATAATCAAAAACCTACAATATTCATAATATTTCTTTTAATACCTTCAACATACCAAGGATTGGTTTCTGTTTCTTTTTTATGAAGTGCCTATAAACTAGTAATGCCTATATGGCACAATATACATTAACACGATTTTTAGACAACACAAGGTATTTTTATCGGCTGAATTTTGAAATGTGATATGCAACATTTAGTTCAACCTTGCTAGATCGCATGTTTAAATTTCATTTGGAAATGAAGTATACATTCATTTCACTGACAGAGAAGGGGTGACTATAGGCCCTTGTACTTTTTGGAGAAAGAGTGATGAAGGGCAATGATACACTGCAAAAACTCCGGTGTTGATTTAACACCTGCCCGGAATCTATATATGTCCACACCAGAGAAGTATTGAAACAACACCAGTTTGGAATCAAACCGATGTTGTTTTGATACTAATTACTAATCTGGTGTTAGATTAAAATGAAACTGGTGTTATTTAGCACTTCTCTGGTGTGGACAGATATAGGTTCCGGGCTGGTGTTAAGTCAACACCAGAGTTTTTGCAGTGTAGAAAGTGGGAGAGAGAGAGGCAGAGGGTGAGAAAGGGGGGGGGGGGAAGAAACAGAAAGAGAGAAAATGTGAGGAAGATGATGAGGTACTGGTTGTCACTTCAATTGCCATCCCTAACATAACGCTTGTCATCTCTGATTGACAGGGAAGGAACGACTACACTAGCAAGAACTTTCTTCTTTGCCAAAGAGTGGTACGAGGATAATGAGAACCGCTATGAATACGACCGCTCCTATGATCCAGCAACACCGTCCGAATTCCAAAAGGTATACCTATCTCCCTAGAGATGTCAATATGGGGAGGGGTGTCGTCAAGTTAAGAAAATTCAATCAAATTTTTTGTTTGAAACAATGAAGTGTAGGTTTCAGCATTTAGTTTTACCCTTTGGGTATAGTTATACAGTAATTGTCATTTCTTTTCCTATTCTAATTCATAGGTTTATATTATTGATTTTTTGTGAAATTGGCATTTGACCTTCTCTTCTTTGAAAATAAAATTGTTGAATGAACAGTTGTCATCAAAAATAATTCAATTCATCCATGTTATGTGTTCTTTATTTATCTTTTGGTTGATGCTGTTTGATTTATGGCTACCAATCAGATTATTATCATTATTATGACTGGCGGTAAGTAGTGTGCTAATATCAGAAATGAATTAATAAAAGGATGTAGTGCAAATCCTGTTGGTGAAATTGATCACAGTTATGTGTAGGTGATTTCTAAATATATCTTGTACAATTTTCAAATGTTGCCACTTCATGTAAGGATACTTAATACTGTTTTCTATTTATGTGTTGTCTATTCACTTAACAGGAGGTATACACTCGCATTGTACTTGGACTTATTGATTTGTCTATGGCCAAATTCCACACAAATGTATATGGTAAATTCATCTTTGATGTCTTGCTTTTTATCTTGAGTTTTAATCTGTGTCATTAGCTTCTGCAATTTCAATTTTACTCCATCAGTCGGAAGAAGTAAAATCTGTTCAATGTTGATTAAAAATCTGAGTCATGTTGAGACTAAATTGTTTTGTGATAGATTTATTACACAAATGTTATTTCATTTGTTATCAATATTAGGGGAAGAAGTATAAAGCTTCTCATGTTTTAGGACTTCAAAAATATTATTTTAAATAGGCCATCCCTCTTGTGTTGGTTTATTGTAGTCCGTTTCCAGTTGTAAACACTTAAAATTTAATTAAAATTTAATGTGATATGCATTCCATTGTGTGTCTCATTAAGTAGTTTGTAATGCCGTGGGTGAATTTATGAACTAGTAAAAAATAAAGAGCCAATAGGCCTATGTAAGCAGAATGTTTTAAGTATGACTGATTTTCAACCTCTGATTTAACTTATTAAAGAATTAAAACCTTGTATAAACAAAGTGTTAACATGGATGAAAGTTATTTCGATACTAAATGATGCAATAAGAGATGTTTGAGGACATTTCTGGGCTTGTCATAGTCTGGTCAATCACAAAGTCACAAAAAACCTTCTGTATTTCATGTGGAACCACTTTGATGACCTTTTGGTGGCAGCGGTGGGATTGGAAGTCTAATACGAAGGGTAACAGGAATTGTTTGAAGTGAGATACAGGAATTGTCTGAAGTCTAAATCCATGGACATCTCTTTGTATCTTAATATAATTCTATTGCATGAGTTTACTTACATGTGATTTCCTAATCTGTGACTTGTGACATAGGGAAACCAAACATATTGCCATTTAAAAAAAACAATGGTCATAGCATTACATCTATGGACAACCCAATAGAATGTTGTTAGCCTAACAGAGCACAAACAGTAAGCCCAGTCACATCTTTCGTACTGTGAAGTCAAAACATTTATGTCAATGTGTAAGTGTGCATTGTTGTAACATTAGGCATCGCTGCCACATGACCGGTTGTAACAAGATCTCTGTTAGCACAAACAACGTTTCTGTGCTGTCCGTACAGTTTAGTTTAGGAGACACAGCCATGTGGATACCCTTAAGGTTAGTCTTACCATTGCGTAGAAATAGCCCATAAGTTCCTGAATACTGATGTAATTTTTTTTTTCTTTCTTTTCTTGTGCAGGGCGTGATCTGGATGCCATTGCCCGCCAGTACTTGTGGGACGTGGGTCTGGACTACTTCCATCCAACCGGATACGGTGTGGGACAGTATCTCACCCCTCATGAAGGTACAGTACATTAAAAATATGGCAACATTAGTTCATTTTAAGTAGAGAGTAAAATGTGAAAATAAAGTAGGTAAAAAGTGAAAAGAATGACCTATAATTAAAAATAAACTTTTGGGTAGATTTCATATTCATTTCATCATTTCTTTGCAGCTATCTTACCTGATGGGAGTTTCATAAGTCTGTCCATAAATTACGAGCCACTTTATGAATGACTGGTGATCTTTTCTTAAAACAGGAGCTTAATCCACCCTATTGTTTAAATTTGTTGCATGTTATTTACCACAAGATAGGATCACCAGTCATTCGTATTGTCAGTCATAATTTATGGACAGCTTTATGAGACACCCATGTTTGCATTTAAAGTTACATTATGATAGCTTTGCCATCCAACGACAACAACCATACTAATTAAACAGCCAATCAGAACTGAGGATCGAAGTAAACAGTTTGTTGACATTTCATGCACTGGGTCGAGTTTTACTTCATTTGAGCAACAAATCATATCAGTACAAAGTCAAAAACCGATTTGAAAATAAATTGTCAGTGTATGGTTTTTCCTCTTACAGGTCCTGTTTACATCAATTCCGAATTCATGGTGGACGAACAGCCATTCAACCGCAGCATGTTTATTTCTGCAGGTATTTATACTTTTTTATATTTTTATAATTCTATTTGATGATATTCATGGAGATATGTGATAAATGGTGTCTATTATTATAAAATCAAAATAGCAGTCAAAGGCTGACTTTCATTTATATATCTTGTTCATTGATTAATTTGTTTATCTATTTGTTTATTTGTTGATTACTTTGTAAATATAAGTATAAAAATATGTATATATACATAATCTTGGAAGTTCTCAATAGGAAGGAATCAATCAGATAAAGCATAATCGGTTTATCATCTCAACAGGAGATGTATAAAAGAAGATCAATATCAATATCAGGGATAAAATGGGAGAGAATAAAAAGTTGAGGTAGAGAAATATACATGTATAATACGATTTATTTATTCATTCATTTATTTATATATTTATTTATTCATTCATTTATTCTTTTATTCATTCATTTACTTGTTAATCAATGAATTCATTTGATTATTATAAATAAGCTTTTCTTCAGAAATATTTCCATCATTCTCTTTTTTCATTGATAGGTCCCGGTTATTACTATCGTGATCCTGATGGTGATAGGGAGAGTGACTTTGGTGCGCGTGTCACAAATGTTCTCTATGCCAAACCTGTCCCACGAACACCAGTAAGATATTTTATTGTATTAATCCTCTCTTCTCTTTTTCTCTCTCTCTCTCTCTCTTTTCTTTCTCTGTAACACCACTAAGATCCTGAAGTTCATTTCAACTCATACCACTATCTCTCTTTACACGTATAATTTATTCTATCTGTCTGTCTATCTATCTATCTGTCTGTCTGTCTGTCTGTTCGCCCGTCCGTCTGTCTATCTATCTGTATATCTCTCTACCTCTCTGTGTTCTTAATTCTCTTAATCTTCCACTCTCTTTGCTCACTCTAACATATATTTTGAAGGAAAAATACATTCATACAAATGCAGTTGTCGTTATTCTTTTAAAAATGATTTTGTTTAATATATGTGTCATTTAGCTGTTTGTTTAAAACTTAATTCTAATTCAAGAATGTTTCATTCGTAAATATTCCATGCCATTTTCTTTGTGAACTCTCAGAAAGTCTACAAGTATGTTTATCTTACATGTCGACAAAGTTTCCAGGCTCCTCAAAAGATTCTTTGTTTGATTCTTTTATATTTTTGTAGTATGAATTTTTGAACGAGGATGAAAGCGATGACGTACAGTACCTTGAATTTGAGACAGTGACCTTTGTACCTTTTGAGCCAAGGCTGATCAAATTTGAATACTTCACAAGAAAACAGGTAATTATTTTATACGTCAGAGATTTTTTAACAATTTGACCCAAGTTGAAATAGGAAGACAAAACATGACTTTTTGTGATTATTAAGGTTATGAAGGTGTTGTTTAACCATTATTTTCAAATTCTCTCCATTGTAATTATTCTTTTAAGTGGGGTGTCAGTATATTGTTCTCATTGTGATTAGAAGTAATGTTTTGTGAAATGGTTTCATGGAGGAAAAACTATCATGGAAATGTTTTTAATTTCTTAGTCTATGCAGTATATTATTGGAATTATGACCTCATACGATGGCCCTCAAGGAGGGGGGCATTCAAATCTTTGGATCTTAAGCCTGATATCCCCCAAATCTATCTTTATCCTTCCCACCCCAATAATATGTGAAATATATGAAAAAGTTAGATAAATAAATAAGTCATGATCATATTTACAAGCAAGCAATTACCTTATAAACCAACAACTTTATTCAATTACCTTCTCAGCTGGACTGGTATAACGACTACAGTGCACAAATCAGGGAAAAAATGAGCGGTCGTCTCTCTGGAGACGCGCTAAAATGGATGCAGAGGAGAACTCGCTTCCAGAGGTACAAGTGGGACTACATTGGTGGGGCATCAACAATCTCAAAGACTACTACAGCCATTATAGTTACAGTGCTTTCTTTTATAACATCTCTTCTTTTGCTGTAGATATGTTTTATTCATTATTTCAATATGTTTTCTTTGTATTGATTGTCAAAAGCTCCTGTGATGATTACATTTCCGGTATTAAGAACTGACAAAACAATTTTTGTCGATGAGATCACCATAAATGCCAATAAATGATTACCAATCCTAAAGCCAATATGGAAATCTCTTTGTGGTTTTAAGTTGTAAGCCTTCACACTGGATTACATATATAGTGATGGTCAAGAGTTAGTGAACCCTGCCAGAAAATGAACATAATTATTTGAAGTGTTCCAGTTCTGCTTTGTTTTAGATATGTAATTATTTAAGTTTCTTTGGGCTCGCTGAACATTGTATTGTTGTTGTCTACATCCAATACTCACCATGAAGGAGTGCCTTCTTTGGGTAAGGTTCACTAACTTTTCAGCACAACTGTATGTGAAGTCAAGTTCGTCTGCTCTCTGCTGTATCTGAAAACCAAATTTTGAGTATGAATCATTTTATCTTTATCTGAAATTCCATTTTTATTCACTGATTGTGTTTGTGATGTTATGGCATCATGACACGAAAGCCAATTGCAATAAATGGCCTATAACTCAAACCATGGAGTGCTTTTAAAAATCATTTCTATTACAAAATGATATCTTGCTGTGAATGCTAAAAAAGATAATTTTTGGTTATTTGTTTATAGTTGAATTCATATCCCAATCCGAAAAAATATGGGATTTTGTTGTTTACAAATACAATTCATGCTTTATTCTAAGTATTATATTGTTCAGCTTTCTTACTTCAGTGTTAAAAAATGGGCCTGTATAGTATTTGTACTGTATTCACTTTGTGATTGATTAGATGTATTCCATTTCTGAAACCAATTTCATTTGAGATATTTGTTGAAGGTGGATGGAGGCATGAATCACAAAACATTGTTCTCTGTTTTTTTTAACATTATAAGCTGTGATTTACCTTATGAAGGTTTCCATGGCGAAGAAGAATACAAGTGTAATTGATTCATGGTACGCCATGTATTCTTCCGTGGGCATATATATTGGTCCTGAAAAGGATCACCAAACGTGGCATTTCAAAAAGTGTGTTCTCGTCATATTCAGGAGTGTGATTGATTTAATTGGAAATATCTCTGGACTAGTCCTCAAAACTTTCTCCTATAGGCCTAGTGTGTGTGTGTCTTCCCTATCAGGGGCATTGTTCGGAGATAGGCAGGTATTCTGAATTTTGGCTCAATTTTAAAAAAAATTAAGCTCCATGGTCAATTATGGGTTGCCTGATGTGTCACCTAGTAATCACACGGCCGTATGCAGATTTTTTTTTTCCAGCAGAGCAGGAAAGGGAAGGGTGCGGGAGGGGGCAGGGGCCATGGAATGGTTTTTAAATGGGGCACGGGGGCTGAGCCGAAAGTGGGGAGGGAGGCTAACCATGCAAATAAACACAATCAGATGGTACATTTGTGTACACTGTTTTGGAAAAAAGTGGGGGGGGGGCTGAAACACACCCAGCCCCTCCATTCCCCCATTTTCCGCAGCCCGGGAAGGGGGGGGGGGGGTGGAGTGGACATGCATATGCATTTTTATTCAATTCATTTTGGAAATACAACTGTCCATCATTGTCTTATATTTAAATAGGATTAATGACAAAGTAGTGTGCATTGTAAGATTGTGAGAATCAAGCACAGTAAATGGATTCACACATAGTATAAAAGATAATAAGTGTAAGCAATTTTTTTTTTTTAAATGAATACCATGGCTTGACCAGTACAAAATCAACTGCATGACATATCTGATATCACACCTCTCGAACGTCGCAGCACGAGTTCAGAGTTGTTTCTATCTAGTCTACTGTACTAATAAAGTTATGAAAATCGAGACAGGTGATTGGGGATTCATGTTCAGTATTCCATAATCATTTCAGTTTTCGCAAGCTAGCCCCCTCTCTTCACTCAAAAATATGAATAGTGGTGCTTTTTTTTTTTCATGCTAAGCTCTTGAGTTTAATTTACCAAGAAAAAATGTTAAGTGTTTCTTATGTTAAGGTTTATGAAACAAAGTTTCAAACATAATTTTATGGTTATTAAAAGAAGTTTAATTCTCATCATGTACCTGTATGTCGTGCCTTGTAAATTTGCTTATTGTACTTTTGAGTAGATAATCACTACTGCTGCTCTCATGGAAAAAAAAAATGCACAAATTGAAGATGAAATCTCGATTTTCGAAAAATTTCACAAGAGATAAATTACTGATCAGCATTCACATATTTTCATTAATACTTTATGTATCCTTTCTTCTATAGAAAAAATAACTTGTTAATAGGGATCAATGTGTAGGCTGAAAGGTTTTATATGCAGGTAGATACTCTCGAAGGAAAATGTTTAAAAGGTTATTTATGGAGCGAATTATAAATAGAACAAAAGGTGAATTTAGGATGATTTCACTCGAAAAGCCCTTATGATTGTACACTTAAGTTTCATTAGAAAATCACTCTTGATAAAGTCAGGCAAGTGTGTATGTCAGTATCACTTGTTTTCAGCGAGTATTCAAATTTTGACATCGCGGAGCTAGTCTCGGTAATGTTTTTAAAAAATCTTCAGGAAAACATGTGACAATATTCCTCAAATTTTTTCCAGTGCCAAGATTTATAGTTTTCTATTGCATTAGATATCATGTCTCTTTTAATAGATATGTTGTATTTATATTTGTATATATTTATCACTTTTGTATATTCTGGTGAACAGGGGCAATTCTTATGGATTGTAAATATCTAGAATATTGCCTATGGAATTAGATTGTAGTAATATCTGTGTCACAGCTGTTTTGATTATGCTTCATTTTTAAAGATATATCTTGTTTTTGAGGTGATTTCGCTGAATTGATGTGAACAACCAAAAATTGCTGCATGCATAGGCCCCTATAATTTTTGATAATCTCTCCTGATTAATGATGCACAAATTATTGAATGTTTATTTTACAGTATGTTACAATTTCGTGGGCTGGATGCGATTTCTCATTTTTAAAAGGAAATGTCCTGGGTTGCATTTATGTGAAACATTTTACCATAAGCACACATTTCAGATGAGATTGCATAATATGAGATTTGATTTATTTTCACAGTAAAGTGTAAAAACACATTGAATATCATAGTACTATTAAACTTTGTAATTATACATCTATTTAGCTATGAATATAAGTTACCATTCTTTTACTTCATTAGTATCAGTACTAATTGGTTGTAATTATCATTACAATTAATTTTACTATCGGATTTAAATAAACAATTGTTTCCCCTAGTATTGAAAACAAAGACGTTTGAGTATGTTGTCAATACAATGGATATATTTTACATTTTTATTTGAATGTTTCGAGACACGATAAGATCTCCCTCCCTTTAAAAGTACTATGTATACAATTTAGTTCTAGTTTGTGTATTACACTTTTTAGAGACATTCCACACTATTTCCTGTTGGTAATTGAATTCCAGATTAATGATATTGATAATTGTGTGAGAAATTAAGCTGAAATGTTTCTATTCATGCCTTTGTAATAAACTCCTCAATTTTTGTGATTCAAAGAAAAGGAGAGTTGATGAATTATAGTTATTTTTTTTTAAAGGGATGGTCCGGGCTAAAAATAATTATATCTAAATAAATAGAGTAAAATTCACAGAGCAAAATGCTGAAAATTTAATCAAAATCGGGTAACAAATAACGAAGATATTGAATTTTAACTTTATCAATATTAAAAAAAAAATAGTTATATGCACATCGTCATGAATATTCATTAGGTAGGCTTATGATCTCACATCCCCACTTTCCTTTTTCTTATGTTATTACATGAAATCATAAATGTTTTATATTTTGATACATGTGTAAATGGTGTGTCTCCATTATGATGAAATAAGTTGTAGCAATAAATAACTAATTCACTTAATCAGTTGTCAATCCAACTGTTTTAGTTCTGGTAGAAAATGTTTGAATAAACCTAATTTCATATAATAAATAGAAAAGAACAAGTGGGGATATGACATCAGCACACCTATTGAATATTCATGAAGCCATGCCAAAAACTGTTTCACCGGAATAATGCAAATCTTTCAAATTCAATAACTTAATTATTTGTTATTCGATTTTGATCAAATTTTCAGCATTTTGCTTTGTGAATTTTTTAATCTATTTATTGAGATATGAATATTTCCAGCCTGGACCATCCCTTTAATCCTCACGTGTGTGAGTTCAGTTAATTACATGTTTTTCATTATCAGAAATTATAGACGACAATTTCCATTTCAAAATTGTATTTTGAAAATAGCAACAAAGAAATTAACAGCAATTTCAAAAATACTCAGACGTAAAGAACAAATTTTGATACGCGGCTTAGATCTTTAAGTCATTATCACCATCATCACCGTCATCATAATCATTATCATCATCCACTTTTACAACATTATCATCATAAACATCGTCATCATCTTCACCTTCAGCATGATCAATACCATTATTACCATCACTGTCATCATCATCATCATCAGCTTCATCAATATCATTTAAACGAAAGTATAAAATGCATCTCATGAAGGAATCTTAAAGGGGAAGTTCACCCTGACAAAAAGTTTATTGTAAAAATAGCAGAAAAATTAATGAAAAATATTGCCGAAGGTTTGGGAAAAATTCATCAAATAATTAAAAAGTTATTAGAATTTCAATTATTTGATTTGTGAGGTCATATGCGAGCAGCATTCCTACATAGCGAATGGTAAAAAATCAATTAAATGTAATTTTCTCAGAAAATTGAAAATGGTTTTCACTGTATCTTTTGTATATCAATATAGACAAATCGTTTCACACCCGATCATGAAAAGAAAACAAAATTAAGTCATCAGGAACCATAAAAAATTTGAAATTTATGCATTTTATATTACGTAACACATGGGACAACTGCTCGTTTATGACGTCACAAATCCAAAACTTTGAACTCTAATAACTTTCTTACTCTTTAACGGATTTTCCTCAAACCTTCACCAATACTTTTTACTATTTTTTCTGCTATTTTTACAAGAAAGTTTTCTTCAGGGTGAACTTCCCCTTTAAGTACTATGTAATTTACCCATCACAATTCAGACATAAACGACGCCCCCCCCCCCCTTTCTCTCTCTCTATATTATGTATGTTTCAATATGGTATTGGAGCCCAACCTTTGAAAGGCCAATGGCCTCTGCTGGCTCCCCCATATTCTTGGTATTTATATTCATATGTTTTCTTTTTGTAAATATTTGTATTTGAATGTGTGTTTTTTTACCAGAAATGGAAATGAATGAATGAATATATCCATCATCATGTTCACCATCATCATCGTCATCATCTGCATCATTATCATCCATAACATCATAATCGTCGTCGTCGTCATCAATACCATCATCGTCATCATCAGCAATATCATCATTATCGCTACCACCATCATATCATCTTCAGCACCTTCATGACTATTCTATGCATTCGACTCTTATAACGACTTCCTCTATTCTTCACTGCTGCGATGTGGGGGGGGGGGGGTGATAGAAAAGCTGTCCACGGCCGAGATACTGAGGGGATGGGGACAATGAGTATCCTCCCGCGAACGTTCGATTTGGGCCTACCACAATTGCCCAGTAAATAACTAGGCCCCACCATTACCTATACTATGACCGGGGCTTTTCTTCCTTTTGTCATTAATACGGAATTATAAAGATATTAATTAGATTGCAGTGTGGAAAGAGTCCTACCCCATTTTTTTTTCTTATATCAATATACACCTTTGCACTGAGAGAGGGAGGGGGGGGTCGTGCAAAAAATTACAATATTTATATTCTTCTGGATTTAATAGTACAATTAATGTACACCGAAAATATAGAAATGATCATTGCTTGTTATTTCCTGGCAAAGACTCGCCTGTCACGGTATGTGACATTATAAAAATGTGAATTAACGACGCGTAATTTGCAATCGGGGAAAGATTTATCCCCACTATTCTCGTTCCAGACTATTATGAATCATAATAATCAAATAAGTGTGATACACAGATTGTACCACCTTCCTAACCGTCCCCAACCATCAAAAAAGCGGGTTTGTTTGATTTATCTGTAAATTATTAACCCGCGCGTCGGGAGCAAAATAACATTGAACATAATCATAGGGTGCACACACGCTGACAGACGTACTGTACTCGATCGTGCTAAATGTTTTTCAAAACTAACGGCAAATGACACAAGCCAAATATATCGGAAATTCTAACTGGATAATTTCTGCTTTCTTATATGGTTAAGAAACCATGGCATCTTTGAAGCTGCAGTTCGTTGCTTTTGTAGCGGTCGCCGGTAAGTAATCATTTACGATGTCATTTTAGCCCATACGCCTATTATATATGACATCAAAAGACATTTTGTTCAATTTCTATTCGTCTCTGGGATGATATCTCAAAAGAGATATATACGTCTAAAAATTACTTCATTATCAGTTCGGTACCTTGTAGGCCCTATCCCGTGCTTAAATATTTTATTTAGGAAGATTTGTTTTGTAATGTGACCCTATGTTTTACTTCACTCAGCTAATAAGCACTGTATGTAGGCCTACACAAGACTTCTGTAGGTATGTTTTATGTATATGTTTTAAAGTATAGAGTACATGTCATCACAGGTATGGAATGTATAATTGAACTTTGCATCTTGGGGCAAGGGTTTAGTGATTCCTTTGTAGTATTATCATATTCACGGATCTTGATTGAGATATAAAAAAATTATCATTAATCAGACGAATTTAAAAAGAATCTATTTATCTCCTTAAAAATAGCAACCTCGTCTGCTCTTAAAACAAAACAGTTTTGAAGGTGTAGGATAAATCCCCCCCCCCCAAAAAAAAAAAAATCTCTACATCATTTTGGGAATATCATATTTTTTTTTTAAATGACAACATACTTCACAAATTGTGTAATAATTATCTTGTTCACTATAGCTCTGTTGATCAGCAACACTCATGCTGGTGATCGGAAGATCAAAACGAGGAGAAAGAGAGCACTCCTTGATGTCAGAAACTGTGATGTTAATCCACCGGTTAGTGATTCATTTTATTTGTTATCAAATATTTCTAAACTCAAAAAAGTTTGGAAATCTGAGTTTGGCCATTAATTTCTCCCAAATCCCAAATTTGCGCAATGCATATTTGATATTCAAAAGATCATTAATTCTCTTTGAAATAGTACCCTACATGGTACGGGTTTACATGGAGGTGCAGTACCTTGAAATGTGGGGCAAGGTCAAAATTAAAATGTTGCAAAATGACACAATATTGAAAGTCACTGTTCTTTTTTTCCGTGGTAATGAGTGAGTTTCTCAGCGGTTTATTTTGTTTTCATGCACCTTAACACCAACATTAACATGGAATCAAACACACCTCTGCAAAAGCAAACACATAACAAACAAACAAACATGCATGGGTATTTCAAACAGATCTATTCATTGCTTTCAATCACACATTAATACTAAAACCGATGAGGGATTATCGATCAAGATCAGATTTCCAAACTTTTTAAGAGGGGTTTATATAAAATGAACATATTTGAAAGTGTTCAGGTTTTGCCAACTTTTCGATTTAATTGAGAAGTCAGGTGATAAAGTATTTCATTCAATAAAGTTTGTTTCTGTGGACTCGCTGGACATTGTAGTGTTGTATACATAGATTCAACACTCAGCAGGAAAGATCTGATGGGGTTCACTAAGTTTTTAGCGTATATGATTCCCATATTGAGTGTCTTGCTCTCACTCATCTTGTTTGACTCGTGGGTTTATTCTATCTTGATGCGATAATAAAATAAACTGCGTGTGATTGTGTGTGAGTGTGTGTAAAGGAAGTATCCATCCCATGTGTGCATTGGCGGCGGAAGCCAAAAAATTTAGGGGGTGGCCACCTGATTTTTTGGGATGGACACAGGTAAAAAAAAATTGGACAAGCGCTCCGAAAAAAGGGTATCAACCTAAATTTTAGGACGTTGCTGGCCAAAATTTTTTGACAAGCAAAAAAAAAAAAAAAAAAAAAAAAAAAGGTCATCAACCTAAATTTTAGGGGGGGGACAACACACTGTTCAGGTGGTATCCACGTGAATTTAGGGGGGGACGCAGGAAAAAAAATTGACAAGCAAAAAAAAAAAAAGGTTATCAAAAAAATTTTTAGGGGGGACCGTCCCCCCCATCTAAAATTTAGGGGGGGACGTGTCCCCCCCGCTTCCGGCACCTATACATGTGTGGTAATAACCTTTGTGTGTGTGTTTTTATCCATGTTTTTTTCTTTAAATTTACCTCCCTCCCCTCGGTAAATGGTGGATCCGCCTGCATGTTGTTTATGTTATTCCAATTCCTTTTTATATATTTTTCATTGTTGCTAGAATTATCCACCAAGTACCGTCATCTCCGATGTAAAGTTGGACCGATTGAGAACAGAGATGAGGACGAATCTATTCCAGTACGAGGCTTATATCATCCCAGGATATGATGCACACGGGGTTAGTGACTAACAATATAACACTGTAAAAACTGTGGTGTTAAAACTGACACCAATTGGTGTTAATAGAGGACCACAGCCTGAGGTGTTAAAATAACACCCTAGAGATTGAACATAACACCAAAGAGTGTAAATGTAACAACCATAGGTGTTGTAATAACACCTATAGGTGTAAAACTAACACCACCAATTTAACACCGGTGTAAAATAACTGGTGTGGTCCTCTATGTACACCGGTTAACACCACAGTTTTTGCTGTGAACAAGCTAGTCAAACGGACTCTTGGATTGATCTATTTCACCAAGTCGATGGAAAATCTGCTCGCTGAGACAAACATAAATCCAACCTCCCAAACTAAATAAATCATATCCTCATCTTTGCATTATTCTGAACCAAACACTTAACTACAACCCCAACTCTAACCCCATACCCTCTGGGATATTAAGACCGGTGAACTGAGCATAATTATGAAGTGTCACCCATCATGCCAATCAGGTCATTGTCTTCCTGAAGGTGAATAAGTTCTCTCCTATGCAGACGATGTTCTTTCAAATAGGCTGATTATGCTTTATAAAAAATGAGGGAAGGGGAAGGGACTGTCTTTTATAAACATGTAATTGGAAGAGAACATAATATACTTGCACCGAAAAAAAAAAATGGCCGTATAATACACGCAGACCAGTTGGCTTCATATAATATAATTATTGCAACAGATGTGATTGGTTTGCATTAATGGGTACATGAATTATATCAAAGATGGCATATTTATTTGACATCCCAATGCAACCATTTCGAATTATATCATAAAATATTCATTAGTAAATTCATTTGTTAAATCATAGATTCATTGATTATAGATCAGAGTTTAATTATGTATGTCTTATTTCATTATCTTATATTTTTATCAACTATTGTTTGTGTTTTGTATCTTTGTAAATTGTACACAATTCAGCCGTAAGGCTGCTATGTGCAATGTTTTTTTTTTATACCGAAATAAATAAATAAATGAATAAATAAATAATAGAAAACACCGTTAATGGTACGAGTTTGCACCCATCTTTCTAAAAAGTGCAAAGTTGCACCTCATAAGTTGCTTCCAGTATGACATTTCGTTAAAAGTACAGAAAGATATGCTTACATAATCCTCTTATTAATATTTTCTTAGAGCGAGTACCCAGCTGATCCCGATAGGCGACTCTTTTTCATGTCCGGATTCAACGGCACAGGAGGTATTACGTCATTCCCATCAATTTCTTTCTTTAAAAGAGGAAAAATGATCTCTATATATTCATAATAGTGCAATAATATTATTTATATACCTCATTTGTATTTTGTTTATTAATATTTCAGCAATGTAGTGACCACTGATTTCTAAATGTTTTTTTTTATGCGTTCTCTTTGTACAAAAATTACACAAAAGAATTCAAACAATACTAACATCTTATGCATACTTGTAGTATCTCTTTCCAAAAAAAGTTCCAATTCCATTTGTTCTTTTGAAAACACGATTTGAAAAGATTATGTTACCGTTTTTTACGTCGAACTGTCATGGGGTATCTTTATACTAAAATGAATTAATGCTCATCTAAATGATTATATTTTGGGCCATTTTGTGAGCCGTCGGCCCCCCTGTTATCACCTCAATCATTTTGCATAACCTTTGTTCCTTGCCAAATCGGGTAAATGATATTTCAAAGTTATCATATTAATAGAACACCGGAGTTCTCAATAATCTAACTGAAATATAAATAAAAAGATACGAAACAAGGTACGGGGATTTGGCAAATTATCTTTGTATATACATTAATGGTCAATACAGTCAATACTTTCTTAATTAAGATTTCACGATCCTGAATATGTGCCCCTTCTTTAACCTTGTACTTCCTTAATATCTCGTCATTCTCGTATGATACTCGTAGCCTATAGTTTATAAGCTGTCTATGATGAGTGAAAACATATTCATAGGTTAACCAAATAACAACGCTTCTTTAAAGTGTTCATTTATTTTTACCCTGTTTGACCTCTATACTTCTGAAAACCTTCACAGCAAAAACTGTGGTGTTAACCGGTGTACATAGAGGACCACACCACTTATTTTACACCGTTGTTAAATTGGTGATGTTAGTTTTACACCTATTACAACACCTTTTGTTGTTACATTTACACTCTTTGGTGTTACGTTTAATCTCTAGGGTGTAATTTGAACACCTCAGGGTGTGGTCCTTTATTAGCACAAATTGGTGTTAGTTTTAACACCGCAGTTTTAACAGTGTTGTTTCCTTTTGTTTTCAAGGTTTTGCCATCGTCACTTTAGAATGGGGGAATGCGATATGGACAGAGCCTCAGTTTGAATTACTCGCTCAGCAGCAGTTAGATTGTAACTGGGAAATCATGATCCTCGGTAGGTTATTGCTTTTGAAGTCACTTGCCGTGATTTTAACTCAATCTAATTTAAATATTTCTTGTGATATTGATTGATTTGCTTTTATTCAATTTTAACTCATCTTCCCCACTCAGCTTTACCCAACATTATCGTTAGGCCTACATGGCAAACATGGGGCACAGTAAGGCGTATCGGGCAAAAATTATTAAAAGTTGTGAGCTAGGGAACCGAGAATAAATTTCGACATCTTTATTATAAAAATCAAATGTTGTCATAATTTTTTACATAATATTCATAAAATAATATCATATTCAACCATTCTCTCTTTCCTTTTCTTCCTTTTTTCTTTTTGGTCGTGAAAAATTGTGGAGGGGCAAGCGCCCCCAAGGCCCCCATCTGTACGCCACTGATGACAAATCATGAGGGCATTTGCTCTTTACCCTCTTCTCCCTAATCTACAGTAGATGGTAAATTACCAACCGGTCTACGCATACTCATATCGTCTGTTTGCCATTGTATCATTGGTCTCATCCCAAATGGTCTAATATTCAGGCACACTACCATGTAGTTCGTCCAAACCGTTTGTTCTAATCATGCTAATTGCCATTGTCTCTAATTGTCATTTAGCATACTGAACAGTTTGTCTAATTTCCAGTTCGGCTATACTACTTGGCCAAACACGACTTAGAATATATGGTTAAATGAAGTATTAGTGAGGCAAATTTTCACTTGGCAAAATAAAACAACAAGTATATTACGAGTATAGTAAAAAGTATATAAATATATAAAAAAAAAAACAAATTCCCTGTAAGTCTACAAAGAAAAAACTAGACCAACTGGACATTAGACTAAGGCGATATTAAATTAAGTCCAGTGTAGACCAAACTGTAATTAGACCGAATTTATGGGCTATCTAGAAAGTGGATCTCTGCCATCTGCTTTAGATCAAATGAAAATAAACCAGCTCGATTGATGACTATTCATGATTTACAATTTTAAGAAGCGTGTGTTATATTCTACTCCTCCAGGTGACGATGATTTCTTAACTCCATGGGAATGGCTGATCCGAGATGATCGGACAACCGATCCGGATGACATCAATTTCATACCCGGAGCCGGTATGCCAGCCGGATCCCAAGTCGGTTTTGATCCCCGCCTCATGCCTTACAGTAAGTTGCGAAATTAAGGGTGAGCTTTCTTTAAAAAAATATATATCGGAAAGGACAATAAATGAATACCTATACATACTTATATTATTAAATATTCATATTTAGAATGTAGTATTGATTTTTTTTCATCGGAAAGACTAATAGGTCCATAAATTGTCTCTGAATTAGACCAACAGGGATTGATCTGATAGATTATGGATGTAATTAGTGAAAGTCGACCCCAGTCGAACTCTATGCTATAATGATTCATTTTTATATTATTTAGAATTAAATGTGAATGTAGTTTTTAATTTGTCAATATAGATGTGTTTTGAATTAACATACTCCTTTTTTTTTATATACCCCCCTTCCTCGACTTTTCTCTCTTCAATTTATTCTTTTCATCTCACACCCCCACCCCCTCTCCCGTCTTTCCATTCTATCCTCTTTAGGGGACTGGTACGATCTGACGGACACCAACCGTCGCGAGACTCGGTCGATGCAATTTCGAACCCACGACGACGAACACAACCTGGTGGACATCATATGGGAAGATCTTGAGAGTGAGAAAGACCCTTACCCGGGCGAGAAGCTTGAGGTTCAGGGCGATTACATTGCAGGTCGGTAATCAGCCGAATGCTCGATTTGACAAAGGCCGAAGCTTTAAATGGGTTGCGATTCCATCTATTTCCTTCACTCTCTTATATGATAAAAGATATTGAAACAAAATCAAAACAAATTAAATCATTAAAGGTGACTGAGATGGCCTGAACATCTAAAAAAAAGTAAGCAACACGAAAAGAAAAATATCCAAACCAAACAAAAAGGTTGAAATACATTTGGGTCTTTATGTTCTTGTATTTACAATGAATCCGGTTCTGTAACCTACATGAGAGATGGAATTAATTTTTGAAAATATATGGCAAACCTTGTATGCAGTTTCTTGTAAATAATAACTTTACTGTTGTTTGTCGTAGGCAGACTGGTCCCACATTTACAACACCATGTGCATTGTTGATACCTTTTTTTAAAACAGATATTCATTATCATAGAGCTTTTTATTTCATAGAATTTTAATCCTACATATCGGCAGCAGTTTCTTGATGAAATTATTGATTATTTTCTATCATCCAGTCCGTAGTTTTGATGTTTCCATGTTGTTTCCTTAGGATATACTTGGAGACAGAAGATATTCCAAGAGATGCCTGATCAACCGAACTTTAAGAATGTTCGACAGATAATGGCCGAGAGAGACTGCGATCTACTCGTTATCACAGGACTTGACGAGATTGCATGTAAACATTCAAATTCCACAGTATATCCAACAATATACCATGGTCCGATTTTAACGGGGTTCGGTTATGGTGGTGGTAGTGGTGATGGTTTTTGGTGAGAATGACGGTGTTGTCGGTGATGGAAGTGGTTGTTAAGGTGATGGTGGTGGTGATGAAGGTGGTGATACTGCTACTCGTTGTGATGATAGTTTGCTGATGATGGCGATGGTGGTGGTGATCGTTAGTGCAGCTGCCTGCTGGTGGTGATGGCGATGGTGATATTGGGGTCATGGTGTTGATGACGGAGATCGTGATTGCGGTGATGACGACGGCAAAGGAGATAATGACAATGAGGGGGATGACGAAGGTGACGATGTGAAAAATGACGGTTGAGGTATCATTGTATACTTCCAATCGTCGTTTTTGGTGATGACCCTAACGTAGGTCTTATACAGTATATTTTAACGCATTTTTATTTTAAGTTTTACCGTAAAATAAATGAAATAAAATGATATTATACGGAAAGAAATGATGGTAATGATGACGGTGTTGTTGATGATTATGGTGGTGGTGCTGGTGGTGGAGGTGGTGGTGGATATGATGATTATGATGAAAGTAATGATGATGATGATGATAGATGATGACGGTGATTACAATGATGTTGATTAGATATTTATAACTCGGAAGGGTCCAAGTTTACTTATCAAAGTATAATACTGAAATGATTACGTTGATACAGATATGTTTCGAATATTGTGAAAATGAATCATTTCATTATGAATTAATCAAACTTTCCCTTTCCGATCCTTCTTGCTTCAGGGCTCTTTAACCTCCGTGGTGAAGACGTTCCTTATAACCCTCTCTTCATATCATATGCAGTGGTTGGATTCAGCTATATTTAGTAAGTTTTCAATGACGAAAGCACTGTTAAACAGTGTCGGTATTTATACAAAGCGAAAACATGCATGTATACGGGGGTCTTTATAATCATGTTCCATGAATTGTTCTCAAGCTACCTACCTATTAATGAAATTTATTAGTTCAAAGCCATACACCGAACACCTGAATAGCGGATACTTTTACAGACTTTTAAACACAGAAGTGAATCTGTATATAAAATTTAATAAAATTTTTCTTTCATTCATTTCTCATGTCTTTCTCATCATATTTCTTTTTTTCTTAATCCTTCCTTTCTATATCCCTCCATCTTCCGTCGCTATAGCTTATACTTGTACGATTCGGGAGTGAGATTAGATAAAGAACGGTATCCCGAAATTCGTCAACACTTGGACCTGGACTCCCAACAGTGTGGCGGTAAGTTATGGGTTTGTGATTATCTGCTATGTCTTTCGGGTGTAAGAGCGTACATGTGTCATCCGTACCATCATGTCATATATTACCAGTTATACTATCACCATATTAATATGAAACAAATCAATGTACTTCATTTCATGAATATATTAATAATATAGATAAGTTTATAACATGTAATGGGCGAATCTGTATAGGACTTATTTTAGTGCCCAATCGACTCCATCGAGTTTGAATGAATACGAGCATTTTTTGGTTCTGGATTTACAAAATCGGAATGCTTTTATATGGTAATTGATTCGAGGTTCATTACTCTTCATTTACATCGTTGTCAGTTTTATTGCGAATAATATCCGGTCAACTTTAATGATCGTTTACACAGTTTAATTTCTGATAAATAATCTGTTATACACATGGATATCTGATCTATACAAAATGATATCCGATGAATTTTCATGTAGCTTTTGATTGGTTAATAATAAGAGGGAATAACTTTGCAAACAATCTTTGATTTCATATTCGTTTTTTATTCCATATCAAGCATAGAGATAATAAAAATGATTTTAAATTGACAGGCTCAAGTCGCTCAACTTGTATCGTAGCAAAGGGACTGTCTTCCTTCTATTACGACCTGACTGAACCGAACAATCTGGTTTTCTCCCAGAAAATCTGGTTCAGTAATTCATCAAGCTATTTTGTCTACGATGCTATCATGAACAAGGTCAACAATGATGACGTAAGCACATTTATAGATTAATATATATATACTTTTTGGTGTTTGTTTCCTATTCCTTCTCACCTTGCACCTTGAAGAAGTAATGCCAATATAAGGTATATTGACAGATGAGAATGAATGCAACGAATTGTAAGAAAAGAGGGTTTGATGCTCAACTATTCTTGATAAATGCTTTAACATAATTTTGGTGGTATAGTTTAGTAGGATGCTACTACTCTATGGACTATAAATAAAAGAAGAAAATGGAGAAAAAGAAGAAGGAAAAGAAGAAGAACAAGAAAAAGAAGAAGAAGAAGAGATAAAGGAAAAAGAAGAAGAGGGAAATTCATAAGATGGAGAAAAAGAAGACGTAGAAGAAAACGAAGAAGGGGAGGGAAGAAGAAAAAGAAGGAGAAGAATTCCAATTCGAATCCATACAATGCCCACATTGCCTCTTTTTCATCTATCCCTATTAATTCCATTGCAGAGGAAATACATCATGGAACCATCTCCCATTCTTTTAATGAAAGCTATCAAAAATGAACAAGAAGTGGAAAGCATGAAAGAAGCAATGGTAAGAGAAATATTTGAATATGAAGTTCACGTGATTGATATATAAAGAAGATACCAAAAAGATTTACAAATCAGATACGAAAATATCTTTTATTTGCTTTAGTAGATTAAAAATGTATGACATGTTCAGGGTTTGTCTGCGACAATATTTTTTCTTTGAAATAATACACATTTCTTCTTTGAATGATTTTGGGAGGTAGGGATACAGTATCAAAGTTTTCACATAATATCACCCAAATTCTGAAAGATTTGCATTGGTAACTTGTTTATTGTAGAATTATATTCAAGATACTTTTACTGGTCTGTAAACATGATAAAACCTTGGATGGCCAAGCCCCTAATTTTCTTTTAGACTTGATTTCCGTGAAATACAGGAGGCATCACATAACCTGCGAAGTTCCAATCGTTTCGATTCCTTTTGAAAATACCTTTCACTCAAACAAAGGCGACTCGTTCGGGCGGTGCATTCAAATTCTATGCTATACAGTGCGTATAATAAAAACGGGACAGTTTTGAAAAGTCTATAAAAAAAATGTTTCAAATCATTATATCTATATTTTGATGTTAATAGATGCTCTAAGATCTTATCTTTGAAATGCCATTTAAAAAAATAAATTTTGTTCATGCTTGAGCGAACACGGGACGTTTTTGTCGGGGGTTCAAAAAGAGGCTTGCGCCAAAATGGCAGAAATGTGAAAATTGATGATTAGACTTTTGGCTAATCAGCAGACTTCCTCTTAATCTTTTCATTATCTTTGCCACAATTTTCGAATTATGCTTTCATATTTCATTTACAACTTTATTTATTTCCATGAATTATATTGTTTTTCATTTAAACTTCTTTTACCTTTGAATTTTCCTTCATAAGTAAGAAAATAAGAGACTTTTTGTCAACCCAAGTAAGAAGATTTGCATTATCAATTGGGAGAATTTGTAATTATTCAAATCCTTTTATTATGTGAAATAAATTATGTTGTGGTACCTTTGATAATTATCAGGTAAAACAAATTATGCTATGGTACCTATAAAAGACATGAATGAATTCTATTTTCAAGGGGTTATTGAATCCTTCACCAAGTTTAATTAATTGCTTGACAGGACAAACAGGAAAGGATTTATGTCTTTCAATGGCAATGTTGTATTGAGTCAATTTGAAGGAGCAACATATGGCAGATCGGGTAAAATGTGTTAAAAAGTTGTGAAGCGAGCAACCGAAAATTTCCACTTTTTTATTTAAATATCCAATCTTGTGATTTTGACATAATATTCAGAAAATTATATCATATTTCACTTTCTATGTTTTCTGTTATTTTCCTTTTTACTTTTTTCCTTGGTCATAATTTTTTATTTTGGGGGGGGGGAGCACCCCGAGTCCCCACCCTCAGTATGCCACTGTTCAAAGGCACCATAACCTTTGTAGCACACAATGAAAGGATTTGAAAAAAAACAACCACGCTCTGTCACACTTTGGTATAAAAAAATGTTCTTGCCTAAAGAAGGAATATTCAAAGCTAAAAGAGAACATATTAAAAAGGAACAACAACAGAACTATTCAAGCAAATATAAAGATTTGGAAATGAATTTTGACCGCATAAATTCGAAAATTATGGCAAAGATAATGAAAAGGTTAAGAAGAAGTCTACTGATTAGCAAGAAGTCCGACCATCATATTTATCATTTTATGCCATTTTTGCGCAAGCCTCCTTTTATACCCCAGACAAAAACATTCCGTGTTCGCTCAAGCATGAACGAAACTAAATTATTTTAATGGCATTTGAAAGATAAGACTCCAGAGCACGTATTGACACCAAAATATTGAAATCATAATTTGAAACCAAAATTTTATAGACTTTTCAAATCTGTCCCGTTTTTTATACGCACTGTAGAACAAACCTCCCAAGAAGTATGGTCGCGTTTGTTGAGGCGTTTTGAATAGCGAGTTTTCGCAATCACAACTGGGACAGATTCTGCAACATAGCAAATCTGTTGGAAATGCCCGTCAAACCACAATGGACAGCTTAAAGGTCTTTGTCGAAGATTAAGATGAACCGGTGCAGCATATCGTCCTATACAAGATTCGGAGTTGACGAAAAGTTCCAAATATGACGTTTTTCCAGGACGACTGTGCTGTTTTGATTCACCCATTTTCGACAAAGTCTGCTTTGTCATGATGGGCTATATGTTCCATAAAGCATCTGCATAGTGGTTGCAAAAACTTATCTTATCGTTATAGAAGACACATGTGCGCATAGAAGCATTTCAGTGTTGTTTTATTTTCTATAGCATAAGCACTAGGAGTATCGAAGCACGGTAGAACACCTGCGCGTTATATACATTTGGCTTGTCTTTTCTTATTTTATAATCAAATGACTAAATGTTTGATCAATAATTTAGGGAATCAATATTCTCTTTTTTTAGCTTATCGAATCGTCAACAATGATAGAGATGGTAACATGGATGCAGGGCTTATTAGAAGATATGAATGTAAGTAAGAAATTCAGACGATTTGAATGAAACTGCTAATTAGACAGTTTCAAAGATTCATCGTAGAATTCAATAAAAGAGGAGTTAGATTGCGTTTAGGCTAATAGAATGTTCGATAGATATAGTTGTTGTCTGTAACCATTCCATGCTATACTCTACATTGACAAGGTAAAAGCAATTTCATAGACACTATTTCAGAAACGATCTTTTGATGATATGTTGCAACACCTTTGTATGTTCATTATTTACGTGTGTTTCATATATACATTCATATATTATCTGTGTATTCTTTTACATTGTACAGTGTGAACATGCATGAATAAATAAATAATTGCTTGATCTTTATTATCAAGCGATCGAACGAAGAAAAGGAGGAGAAATGGAAGCAACTGAGAAAGAATGAGGAGAGAGTAGAAGTATTTAAAAGGAAGTGTTGTGTGGTAGAACTATATCGTGTAATGGGCCATTTTATTGAGGATGCATGACGTCATCTAAAGGCCATATTATACACAGAAATCTACTTTAATATAGTTTTTATGTGATAGGCCATGCATGTTTTCAAATGATAGCGGGAATTTCTAATTATATATCGAAGAAAATATCCCTTCGTGTTACTCATAAGATTTATTTAATACATCAACGAGCTTTTGTGATTTTTCTATAGTAAAACGTTTCTTAATGGATTTTGGACAATACGTGAAGTAAATTTCTTTTAATTTTCGGGGAAAATACTTTGTCCTGTCTGTTCTTGTTTCCAATAGAACCCCAAGGAGGGGAATGCGGAAGTTTTGACGGAATACATGACCGCAGAAAGATTGCAGACTATACGAAAGTAAGTTGAATTTTTTAAACATGTTTTAAAATATTTATTCTTTTTTACTCCTTATTTGTCATAAGCAACACATCAATGAATTTCATTTGATACACTTTTGGTGTATCTGTCTAATTAATATCCAATTAGACGCATAAGGACGCGTTTGGCAGTGATATGCGCTATAAGCATGTTGGTAATATTATAATTATTGTTACTGGTGTAACTGACCACAAAAATAAAGGAATTAATAATGGTTTTTAAAAACAGTATCACTTTTATAGCACCTATCATTTCTAATTGCTGAAGTCATCAATCACGAATAATTGATCAGGAACCTTAGCCAACCTGCATATTAAAGAGCACACGTTCCACTCCCTGGGTGGTAGTACGACTGGAGACAGTTTTTCACACCGAACCAATAGGCTGATCCTGGGTGAAGAGTGGCAGATGATTATTTATGTCTTACCAAAATATGATGGTGGCTCATTGGTAATCAACACGAAAACAATGTGAACATGTTTATGATAAATTAAAAACCCTATAAGGGGTATACGTAATGCAAACACAGTCCCTAATTAACTGACTTACTGAGAAGTGTCGTGCTATTCTCAAAATAAAATAATGATTTCCTTTTACCTTGAAGCTACCAGCAGTCGTACATGTATCCTAGCTATGAAACTATATCGGCATTTGGACCAAACAGTGCCGACTATTATTACCGGTAAGTGATCCTTTATTCAATACACACCAACAAAAATTTTGAAAGATAATAAGAAGAATGAATTCTTAAAAATTGGACAAGAAATCGAAGCAATACATACATAACAAGATGCTTTACTTGAATTCGATTTGTGTACACCGTGCAATGATTTACATCTGAATAAGCACAAAGAGTTTAACCTAATTTCGTTTTTATATGATATATTTTTCTTTTCATACAAATTACAGCATAAAGGAGGTAGGACATTATTTGTAAAGCCTCACAAATAAAATAAGCGAAACAAATCAAAATAGAAAATGCTAAATGCGTACGTTGTTTTATATCCAAATCATACAAATAAAAACATAAAATTGCACCATAATGATTTCATCATTGCCATGTATCATTTTCATTCAGTCCTGAGGAGAATGATCGTGTTCCCATTACAACCGGACAGATCTTCCTCTACGACATCGGTGCTCAGTACAGGTAAATATTTCCTTTATTCATGTCATGCTCTAAACAGATTGAGTGCATGGTTTTAAGTTTGAATACATGAGTCCCACGCCAGGTTGTTTTGAAATATTCACTTTATATATTTCAATTTTCATCCAATTGCCTTATCGTCTCAGACCTTGATGCAATGTATGTTATTTATGTATGTCCTGCGTGTTCTGTTTATTCAGAAAAGTCATGGGCCTTTATCTTCTCATTTATGTATTCCTTTGTTATGATTTTAGTGTGAAATAAAGTAATGAATTTCTAGTATCGCAAGCAAAATCCAACAAATTATCCCTTATCCCAATATGCAATTCCTCAACACGAGTCGGTTGACGATGATAACGAAGCTATGAATAATATTTTTCTGCTTAATACGTCAGAACGACCTCTCTAAGCACTTTACGTATGTACTATTTCCCGGGTCATCGGATCCTAGCATGCCTACACACAATATAATACACTTCCTCCACTCCCTTGGGAGCATTCCAACAAGAGTTATACGACTTGATTGCGAGGCGTACTGCGTATAGGCTTTCGCATCCTACACATTTAACACCTGGGTGGGGAGTGGCAAAAAGTTGATTGACGCCTTGCCAAAAGGATGCTACTCCGCGATGAGATTCAAATACATGACCGTTTACGACTCGAGAGTCAGAACCGCTACACTACGACACTTCTACGATTGAGGTTCATATTCAGTGTTCTTAACTTTGAAATGTTCTAATCGTTTATTTCTTTTTTTTAATAGAGAAGGGACCACCTCCCTTTCACGGGCGTTCTTTTTTGCCAAGGAAGTTGATCTGTCCCGTTATTATGAAGTAGAGGAACCAACAATGCTAGAGAAGGTAACTTTGCCCTTTTATATTGATTTTATTTGTATTTATTCACAACAGGACTCGATTCGGTATTTGAGAAATATTTGTAAGCATTGACATTCTACAACAATTTTGCTATCTGCGAAACTTCACATTGCCTCGTGGATACATAATTATTCTTAACAGACATAAACAAAAATCAATTACGAAACGATATCGAACAAAAGTGAACATTATTTAAGAAATTTTCTCTTTCTTCTCCTTGTTCATCATCATCTCATTCTCCATCGTTGACGTCATTGTATCATTCTCCTTGTCATGTTTCTTCCCCCCTTTTTTATGTTACTTCTTCTTATTCTTCCCCTTCCTCTTTTCCCATTTCTTCTTCTTTTCTCTAACAATCACATAAACTCTATTTCGTTTTCTCTATTCTTCATGCCCCCTCCCCGTCATCTCTCTCTCTCTCTGTTTCGAACACCATATCTTACAGGAAATCTATACACGAGTTCTCCTTGGTCATATAGACTTGTGTAATGCCTCATTTCGAGCAAATGTGTATGGTAAGCTATGTGCCATTTTGTTTTATATCGATATCATGAAATTGTATAGAAAGACATACAGCAAATATATATTCTGGAACAAACTGTCTAATCTAGTATGCTTTTCCCCTCGGGTGAGACACATTCGATGGAACTGTGCTATGGCTCGCTTTCAAAACCGATTGCGCATTCCGTCAATTCATGCCCTTGAAAGACATTTAGACACACATGTCACATTATTTATATCTAATTACACATGTGCTTATAAATAGAATGCAAAATTGATAATGATAATAATTACAGCAAGTGGCCAATACAGTGAGAGTATTGGTAAAACACATATGTCTTCTAATTTTCGTAATGGTTTTGTTGAAATTCTTGTAATTTATCACCATTAACCATTTAAATCTCTGTCATGGATATGTTGTTATGTTACTTCTATTTTATGTATTCGGATATATCAATTTATTTGATTCCATCAATATCGGTATAGGTCGTGACCTCGATGCTGTGGCACGTCAGCATCTATGGAAAGTGGGATTAGATTATATTCACCCCACTGGCTACGGACTAGGACAATTTCTTACTGTGCATGAAGGTGCGTATAAAAAAAGTAATATATTCTCCATTTTTGGTTATTATTGTTGTAACTTTGTATAAGAGGAGGAAAGGGTGGGGTCTTAACTCCACAGAATCATCCGGTAAAGCTCCCGAAAAGTAACCTAAATCAAATTAAATAGTACCTAAGTCTCATTTAAAGGAAATTATTGTGTACTTTCATGGATAATTTGACACTATTCGGATGTCAGTCAACCAGGGATGAACGAGGTTTATGGCCAGCAGTCGTTACTGGAAATTGCCTTATTATGGTAAGGTCACTATCTCACTTTCCCTGCCCTGATAGTTTCCCCTACCGTGATAGTTTCCCGAGGCTAAGCACTGGTATACCGAGTTTGCTTACCCCTATAGACATATGTATTTCCAAGTGCTTTTACCAAATTCTGGGGTCAGCAAAAAATAATCTACTCCCTGTGAAAGCTAGCGCGCCCCACTGACTATAAGTCACAAGCAATATCATTAGGGTTCAGATTCACAATTTCTATGACAATTTTTTTTCAGCCTATTAGAATTTCAGTTGCTTAAGATTTTATTGCAATTTTTTATAAAACGGGACCCATGACATATCGAACATATTTCAGTAAAAAAGACTAATGTTATATGAATTCCAGTTAGAAAAGAATATAGCGTGTAAAATAAACACCGAAAACTTTAAATAAATTCATATGTAAATTTTCTTTCTTTTGTAAAGTTAACACCCCTAAGGTATTATGAAGATGGCTCGGAAAGAAAAAAAAAGTATTATTCATTTATTCACGTTTTCTTTAAAAGACACGGTTGCCCCATTCAAGCCAAATGGTGTGCTTTACAAGGGAGCCCCGTCAAAATGAACATCATAATAAACATAACAAATATAGAAATAAAACAGTGAATGAAAATACATAAAGACAACGGTTTTCAAAAAATAAATTGAATGTGTATAAAACAAGGAAAATAATATATAAACACAAAGATAGAGCATGATGGGAAAAAATCATTACAAGTAACGAAAAAAATTATGATAAGACAGTGGTTTTTATGGTTACATAGAAATTTGGTCAATGGGTCTGGTGTTTCCTAAGGCGTCTATGGAAGATTTGGAGAGAAGGGGATGTTTGAATATGAATTGGTAGGGAGTTGAAAAGTTTGGTTGCAATATATGAGAAAGGAACGTTTTTTGTTATCTGTTTTGGGCTTAGGAAGGTATAACTGATTGGTACGTACATGTCGAGTAGGGTAGATGTTATGACGGTAAGTAATTAGTCTCCTGAGATATGGAGGGGATAATCCATTTAATACTTTATAAACTAAAACGCAATATTGATAATTAAATCTAGTGTGTATGGATTGCCATTTTAAACTTAAGTAATTGAACAATGGGGGTATAATAATCAGCGTTGAAGACGAGGCGGGTATATTTATTTTGCCATCTTTGTAATCTTAAGGTTTTTCTTAGTTTCTTAATACAAGAGTGCTAACTCTATACCATGATAACAAATTGTGTTTTGGTGATCATGGAGGCAATTTAATTTGTCTTTACAGGTTCCTGTCAATATGTTTAACTTTTGTTCATTCCATTCTAATTTCTTTTCATTTTCAGAACCCGTCAATATTGGAGATTACACACTAGATGAAACGTTTCATGCAAACATGATAATTTCGAATGGTAAGTTTTGTTGGCCTTGATCAGCTGCAGCATGGTACAAACCTTGTTTATTTTCATTACATCACAGACAAATATTTCAAACAAAATTTGTGAAAATTAATAGTAAGTTGACGCGACTGAGAATTTTTTAGGGTTGATCGACGAGTTTTAGTATTTGTTCAATAAACGGTTGAGAGGTTTCAACATTTGATCAGTAGTCGGTTGTCAAGTTTAAAAAATTGTTCATTTGTCGGTTGACGACTTTAAGTATTTGTAATTCACCACCAATAGTCGGTTGACAAGTTTCAACATTGTGCATTTCCTGAACAAAAATTGACTGACGAGTTTTAGTATTGAGTATCTCTTCAACAAAAATCGGGTGACGAGTTTCAGCATTGTGTATTTCTTTAACAGAAGTCGGTTGACCCAATTTCAGTATTTTGCATTTCTTCAAAAATAGTCTGTTGACTAGTTTCAGTATTGCTGGGTTTATTTGATTGTCGAGTTTCAGTACTATGCATTTATTCAACATAAGCCGGTTGACGAGTTTCAACATTGTGCACTCCTTCAATAATTGTCTGTGGAAGAGTTTCAGCATTACGCATTTTTTCAACAAAAGTCGGTTGACGAGTTTCAGCATTATGTATTTCTTCAACATAAGCCGGTTGACGAGTTTCAACATTGTGCACTTCTTCAATAATTGTCTGTTGACGAGTTTCAGCATTATGCATTTTTTCAACAAAAGTCGGTTGACGAGTTTCAGCATTATGTATTTCTTCAACATAAGCCGGTTGACGAGTTTCAACATTGTGCACTTCTTCAATATTTGTCGGTTGACGAGTTTCAGCATTATGTATTTCTTCAACATAAGTCGTATGACGAGTTTCAACATTATGCACTTCTTCAATAATTTTCGGTTGTCGAGTTTCAGCATTGTGCATTTCTTAAAAAAAAAGTGGTTGACGAGTTCCAGCATAGTGTTTTCTTCAATAGTTGGTTGACGAGTTTCAGAATTGTATTTTTCGTCAACAAAATTCAGTTTACGAGTTCCAGCATAGTGTTTTCGTCAGTAGTCGATTGACGAGTTTCAGCATTGTATTACCTAATTCGGTTATCAAGTTTCAACATTGTGCATTTCTTCAACAAAAGTCGGTTGACGAGTTTCAGCATTGTGCATTTCTTCACCAAAATTCGGTTGACGAATTCAAGCATAGTGTTGTCTTCAATAGTCGGTTGACGTGTTTCGGAATTGTGTTTTTCTCAAACAAATTTGATTGACGAGTTCCAGCTCAGTGTTTTCATCAGAAGTCGGTTGACGAGTTTCAGCATATTTTTTTCTTCATCAGTATTCAAATTGCGAGTTTCAGTCCTTTTTTTTAGGTCACCAATCATCGATCGACAAGTTTCAGCATTTTGAGTTATTGTTTCTTAAACAGTAGTCGGTTACCGAGTTTTAGTATTTGTTTGGTCACCAATAATCAATTCACGAGTTTCAGTATTTGATTTTCTTCACCAATAGTCACAGTTGCAGTGTATTTAAGTTTTGGATCGTCAAACTTTTGACAGGATCCAGTATATGTTTGTGTACCCCACTATTATGCCATGATGTAATTCTAATATCTTTCCTTCCTTTATCAATTTCCAATTAACGAGGTCTGGAGAGTTTCATTTGAACCCAGTATTAGTTTTCAAGTGTTTTTGCGTCATCTATTCCCCCACTGGTGCCAAAATAAAACGGAAATTTCAACAGCTTTCATGCTGATTATGATCTCCTTTGGAAATCTGTTTGATCATTCCTGAAATATTAACGCCTATACATCTACGGTAGAAAGTTATTTCACAAGATTCAACGTTGGTAAAAATTCTGTTTCTTTATCGTCTCTTACAGCTGTGGTTGAGTTTGTTAACACGAAGATCTTGTCAATTAAATATCTTTAAAAAAACATGGCTGACCACACACATGAGATATTACATAAACAGATGAAATTAGTCCGTTCTGTTTTAAAAAGTTTGTATTCCCATAAATCACCCATACAGGACCTGGTTATTACAACATAGATCCAGAGAGTACAACTGACAAAGACTTCGGGGTTCGGATAACAAACGCCTTGCGGGTGGTTCCGTCGGAGACACCGGTAATTCTCTAGATGTATTTTTTTTTAATTTAAGACTTTTATCTCATTTCCTTTACAATGAAGCAATCAAATGCAAGATAAATCAAAAGCCGGGATAATGACAGTTGTGCGTTGCTTTCTCTTGAGAAATAGACGCTACATAAATCAAGCTATTATTACGAATTTTATCATTTATATGTATATATTTTTTTACATAATACAATAACAATAATACGTTGTGGTGAATTATAACGAAATATGCATGTATATTTGTCTAAAACAAAGCATGTGTCTGAAAAGGAAGAGTTATACTAAAGTCTATCATAAGGATTAATAATACCTCTTTAAGCTGAATGGCTGTAATGTTCAGAATGATTTCTCACATAAAACCAAAATATTTGGTGGTCAGCCCTTGGGACTTTTTCAGTCGTATAGTTAGATTTTGAAAGATGATAACCACCATTTTTAAAACAATTACAACGAAGGGAATGCACTTTGTTGTTGAGTTTTGGGCACTGTTTATTGTCAAATTCATAGTTACCGTAATAAATCAATAAAAACGCAGTCATTGTACAGGCAAACTACAACAACGGAGGAGGCGAATCATGTACAGTATAATAATCTTATCCATTATTTATGTATTTATCTATCATTTTGAGATCTGTAATTTAGATACACCATAAAAACATGAATAAACCAATCCCTTGCACAGACTGCTTTCCATTTTCTGCAGAATACTATGTTAATGAATTACATGTTAATGCTTTACTTATCTCCATTTTCTGTATCTGAGACTATCAGACATTTTTAGTAGAAAACTTTTTCCAAAATATAATGTTAAATCACCGATGGCAAGCATTGTATTGGATATATTAGTTTGTTATTGTTTTTGTAATGTCTTTAATCTTCTTAAAGCCTGTGTATAGCTTTGGTAAAGGGTCAATAATGTGATTGATAATCGAATATCATCTAATATGACAGTCTTACTGAAGCGTAGAGACCGTTAGATATTTTTCCAACTGCACTTCTCTGAGAAAATTTCAAATATTCAAATCTTGGATATATAGCGCCCTCTCTCGGCGATGCTTGTTTTGAATTAACAAAATGGGCATTCAAGCACTTATCTTATAAATTTAGTGATGAGATATCCAAAAGTTACAGACAAAGAACATATCTTGAAAGTTTCAGCCCATTCCATGATTTGGAATAGGATTTAATTGAAAGCCAAAAACACACCGATATTTTAATTTGATCGGGTGACCCGATCAAGTTAAATTTCCATGTAAAATCGCAAAATTTATCCTGTAAAACATATTTTCATTTCATATCCTCCACATCATAACTGTTATAGGGCATATCCATTCATATTAGCTAGCAGTGAATTGGAATAGTGATAGGTGCATTTTGGTGGATTTACCAAAACTATACACAAGCTTTAATGTAAAACAAAGTAAAAACAAAGTGACAAAGATTGAGATTACACCCGCGATAAAATGTTTTCTGTCCCATGCAGTACGGACAGGACGGCGAGGAGTATTTTGAATTCGAGGTTATATCTTTTGTGCCTTTTGAACCCCGTTTGATTAACTTCGAAATGTTTACGAGAAAACAGGTAAGGAATCATGGCATTACTTAACTTGGTTAACGCCCAAAGTTAGATCCAGAAACAAAACCGTAATTGATAATAATTTCGATTACTACTGGGAAACAAAACATATTTTCTCCATTTGTCCAGTTAAAATTTATTTGGTTAGAACATATATCAATATGAGAAATAATGATAAAATTGTCGACATTTCTTTTGAAGGGATGCTATCTTGACTTTCTGGAATTAGGTCCTTCCTTCCTGAGGGGAACATAATTCTTTTGGCTTTTGAAAAAAAATATAGTAACAAATTTTTATTTTGTAGGTCAATGATAACGCTATGTTGACACCAGCTTAATATGCTGGAAACTTTTTTCTCTCTTAAATATATCTTTCTCATTTCCCCCTTCCACAGTTGGAGTGGTATAACAACTACAACAAACAGATTCGTGAACAGTTAGAAGGAAAACTATCAGGCAATGCTCGTGAATGGATGCTTACCAAGACCAGATTCCAGAAATACGACTGGGAATACATCGGAGGCGCGTCATCCATCTCTATGGCAACCACTTCTATCTTGATTTCAATTTGTTTGATTGTAGCGCATTTCTTGTCAAAATAGAATGTTATTTATTGATTTCATTATAACGTCGCCCGTAGGGCAAGCCGGTTATTATTTAATCCGATTTCTTGATATATCAACAATTCATTATTTTTCCATCATAAAATCACGGAATTTTAAGAAGTGGCGATTCCTGGTTCTTCATACGCAAGTATAGACCAATTCAGCTTAGTTACCTGTTTTCTCAGGTAATTTCTTACTGGGGGCTTCAAGTACATTATGGCCGCCAATGGTGTCGATCCGCAGACAGTTCTGTTCATCTGGGGGGATATAATACGTAATAATACAAAGCGCCATCACCCTTAAATGAATAGAAAGCGCGAGCGGATCATGATGGCCGCCATGAGTTGCAGTGATATAAAATCGGATTCATATGAAGGATTTTATGATAAACAGCTTGCCAGAATACTCTGGTTTTACGTTAATGGATGATAGTTCCCTTCACGAAGAAAACGTGACAAATGCAGACATAGTGTCGTAAATGTTGCTCGTATGTTGACAAAATAATAGAATGATGCATGGACAGCAATATGCATGTAATTGATTCATGCATTATGGAAATTACAGTTGTATTTCTTTCAACTAATTATTGAAATTAGACAAACCCTTCTATTGTGGGTAATACGTTGTAATTACTGTCGACAATTTTGTGGCGAATTATTGAACATTCCCAAAACTAGCTGTACACCTATTCATTAGTTGGTTGACAGTAAGAAAAATATCAGTTTGAAATTCACTCTCGATACCAATAGTAATATATTGAAGACTAATCAATATTATATTTTGTTCCACCCATGGGCTTAATTTGGTCCAGGCTTTTAGATATATATATTTGAAGCAAAATATTACCTTGACGATAGCGTAACCTTTAATTTATTCCCCTGCTGCTCATTTCCTTCATAATCTCTTGTAAATAACAAACGGCCATTAGCAATATTTGTTAAAGTAAGACTATCAAAATTGCCTTTTCTTCCAAAGATTATGTGTGTGTTGGTATATATGTTTTTAACATTTTTTTTTAATAACTTTAATTTAGGAAATATATGTACTAATTATGCAAATTATCCTCGCCTTGTGAGTAATGAAGTTTGTTTATTAAATGCTTATTTTCCTCTGCAATATGGATGTTTTTTATTTTTCGTTGTTTATATAATCTCTCTCTAGAGACCTGATAGATAGAAATCGTTTTTGTATGTTTGCATCTTTCGTGGAAAATACTTGTCTCATGAATATCTTGACTTCTGTCCAAAAAGATACTCGGAAGTAAATGTATTAAGGATTAATTTTCCATCTTCTAAGGTTTCGCCATGCAATTAGATTAGTTGACTTTAAGTCTTACAAAAAGGTGCCGAATCAAACTTATTTTAATGTTGAGATCTTGGGCCTGTAACACAAAACTTAACAATGATCATAGAAATTTTTCTACGATTGATTGAATAGACTGCAATCATGAACAATCAATCGTGAAAATCAAGCGTACGATTAATCGCTATCCTTTGTGTTGCGGGACCCTTAATATCCTTT